>NW_004444110.1:3121647-3150281 GCF_000243295.1 Trichechus manatus latirostris
ATAGAAGATACTTTGAATTATCTCAACGTTTTGGATCTTGTTGAGGATTGCTCTGTGGCCTAAGATGTGGTCTATTCTGGAGAATGTTCCATGTGCATTGAAAAAGAATGTGTACTTTGCAGCTGTTGGATGGAGTGTTCTATATATGTCTATGAGGTCAAGTAGGCTGATTGTGCCCTTTAGGTCTTCTGTATCTTCGCTGAGTTTCTTTTTAGTTGTTCTGTCCTTTACTGAGAGTGGTGTGTTGAAGTCTCCTGCTATTATTGTGGAACTATCAGTTTCTCTTTTCAGTGTTGTTAGAGTTTGTTTTATGTATTTGGAGCCCTGTCATTGGGTGCGTATATGTTTATTATGGTTATGTCTTCATGATGGATCATCCCTTTAATCATTATATAGTGTCCTTCTTTGTCTTTTATGGTAGATTTTCTTTTAAAGTCTATTTTATCTGCGATTAGTATTGCCACTCCTGCTCTTTTTTGGTAGCTGTTAGCTTGATATATTTTTTTCCAACCTTTGACTTTTAATAAATTCACATCTTTCTTTCTAAGGTGTGTCTCTGTAGATAGCATATTGATGGATCCTGTTTTCTTGTCCATTCTGTCACTCTCCTTCTCTTTATGGGTGCATTGAGTCTGTTTGCATCCAGTGTAATTATTGATAGATGTGAGTTTGTTGCTGTCATTTTGTAGTGCTTTTTTTTTTGTGGTGCTGACATTTTCTTTGTTCTTCTTACTCCTCTGTGCTGAGTTACCTTTTGACATCTATTTTTGTCTTTTCTTTTTCCTGTCTTTTTAATGATCTTTTGCTTTCTTCATGTATGATGTCCTTGATGTCAACCCCCAACTCAACTGATCTGTAGTCATTAATGTTTAATATGTCAAATCTTTTCCTGAGATGGTCTCTAATTTCAGGTGGGATATACTCAAGGTCATGTTTTGGCTTTTGAATACTTGTTTTAATTTTCTTCAGCTCAACTTGAACTTTTGTAAGAGCAACTGATGGTTTTTTCTGCAGTCAACCCCAATCTTGTTCTGACTGATGATATAGAGCTTGTCCATTGTCTCTTTCCACAGATGTGGTCGATTTGAATCGTGTGCATTCCATCCTGCAGTGTCCATGTGTACAGTTACCATTTGTTGTTGAAAAAAGCTATTTGCAATGAATAAGTCATCAGTCTTGCAAAACTCTGTCATGTGATCTCCAGTGTTGTTTCTATCAACAAGGCCATATTTTCCAACTACCACTCTTTCATCTTTGTTTCCAACTTTCTCCTTCCAATCACTAGTAATTATAAATGCGTCTTGGTTTCATGTTTGATCAATTTCAAACTGCAGAAATTGGTAAAAATCTTCAATTTCTTCATCTTTGGCATTAGTAGTTGTGCATAAATTTGAATAAATTCATATTAACTGGTCTTCCTTGTAAGTGTATGGATATTATCTTGTCAATGACAGTGTTGTACTTCAGGATAGATCTTGAAATATGCTTTTTGATGATGAATGTGACGCCATTCCTCTTCAATTTGTCATTCCCAGCATAATAGATCCTATGGTTGTCTGATTCAAAATAGCCAATACCGGGCTCATGGAACCTCTGAAAAAACATGTAAAATGTTTGTATGTATGTAATGATTTTTGGCTGTGTCTGTAGATTTCTTTATATTCTGAGGGAATTCAGTAGCTATTTATCGTATAAATTATCTCAACAGGGACTAACTTGACAACCTATGTTGAACAGGCATTTTAAAGAGTATTTAATTACTGGAATGTAAGATTGATTAAATATAAGGAAATTGACTAATGATATTTACTATATTAATAAATCAAAAGAGAGAAAACAAAGACCATCTCTCAAAATACTGAAAATGAATTTGATAAACTTCAATATTTATGCTTATTCAAAATTAATAAAATTAAAATAGCATATACTTCCTTACTCACTTAACTTGATCATACATTATTTTTAAAGGATAACTGGTAGACATACTTCTTTTAATGCTAGTAAAAGACAATGCTGTCTACAATCATCACTATTATTGAACATTGTTCTAAATCATGAGACAACATAATTATATTACAGAGAGTAAGAAGAGGCAAAAATTAAAAAAAAACAGATAAAAAAAAGTAAAGCTGTGGAGGCTATGATAGCACACATAGAAAATTCAAGAGAATAAAATTAAAAATTATTACCGACAGTAAGAAAAGAGTAAGATAGATGAATAAGCAATTGATATAGAAAAATCAATAGCTTTTAATGTAAAAACAACAATAAGCAAAAGAAAAGAAGATAAAATGGAAGAAAATATCTCATATAAAATAACAACAGCAACAAAAACCTGTGAAATATGTAGAAAAACCTTAACAGGATCTATACAAGATCTCAAAAAAACAAAACAAAGCAAAAATTTTTTTAAAGCACCACTTACCAGAAGCTTTTATTCCACAAAGATTCAACATGATATAAACATCAATTTTACCTGAACTTATCTATGATTTTAATGATATTTGTTAAAAATAAAAACAATAATTTTTTAACTGGACAATATGATTCTACAAACCATATGGAAAAATAAATACACATGAATTTAAGAATAGGCAGAAAATTTAGCATCACTCTCATATTTATAATATGTACTATAATTAAATTTATTAAAAAATTACAAAAATTAAAACAGTCTAGAAATAGACCTAAATTTAGAAGATAATTTGGTATATGATAAATATTGTTATTTCATAATAACTGGGAAATATGAATAATTCAATAAATGCATCAACTGGTAGAAATTTTAAAAAATATTAAGTTGCATTACTACTTCCTTTTCATAACAAAATAAATTCCTGGTGGATCAGATAATTAAATAGAAAAAAAAAACAAACTAGGAAGCCTTAAAATTTATGAAGAAAATGTTAACGGACCAAAAAAAAATCACAGTATCAAATAGGGAAGACTTCTCTAACTATGACTCCAAAAGTAGAAGCCACAAAACAATAAATTAAAAAAATGACTTCAAACAAATTGAAAAATAAATCAATATAGCAAGAAACAAAAAATATCAAAAGACAACAAAGTGGGGAAGTGAAAAGAACTTCAAGTCATCAAGAGAACAACCAACAAAATTCACAAAGACAAAAAAGATCAAATGGCTCTTAAATAAATGAAAACTGTTTAACTTTGTTAACAAAATGAGAAATAAAATTTTTAAAATGCATTTTGCTATTTTCACCTCTTGGACTTGTGAAGATAATAAAACAACTTTGACAAGTTCTGATGACTAAAGAGAATGTACTCTCATACATTATTGTTCTGTATGTGAATTAAACAAAATTTTGAGAAAACAGTCGGCAATATTTACCAATGTTTTTTAAATGTCAATACAATTTGACTCATTAATTCCATTCTAGAAATTTTTCTTATAGATATTCTTGTTGTTGTTAGGTGCCATCGAGTTGTTTCAGACTCATAGCGATCCTCATACAACAGAATGAAGCACTGCCCGGTCCTGTGCCATCCTCACAACTGTTGCTATGTCTCAGCCCATTAACTGTTGCTATGTCTGAGCCCACTGTTGCAGCCACTGTGTCAATCCATCTCGTTGAGGGTCTTCCTCTTTTTTGCTGACCCTCTACTTTACCCAGCATGATGTCCTTCTTCAGGGACTGGTCCCTCCTGATAACGTGTCCAAAATACATGAGACAGAAGCTCACCATCCTCGCTTCTAAGGAGCATTTTGTCTGTTCTTCTTCTGGTAGTCCATGATATATTTAGTATTCTTCAGCAACACCATAATTCAAAGGTATCAACGCTGCTTCAGGCTTGCTTATTCATTGTCGAGGTTTCATGTGCATATGAGGTGATTGAAAACACCACGGTTTGAGTCTGGCGCACCTTAGTCCTCAAAGTGACATCTTTGCTTTTTAATACTTTAAAGAGGTCCTTTGCAGCAGATTTGCCCAATGCAATATGTAGTTTTATTTCTTGCCTTCTGCTTCCATGGGTGTTGATGATGGCTCCAAGTAAAATGAAATCTTTGACAATTTCAGTATTTCTCCATTTATCATGATGTTGCTTATTGGACTAGTAGCGAGGATTTTTGTTTTCTTTATGTTGAGGTGTAATCCATGCTGAAGGCTGTGGTGGTCTTTTATCTTCTTCAGTAAGTGCTTCATATCCTCTTTGCTTTCAGCAAGCAAGCTTGTGTCATCTGCATATTACAGATTGTTAAAGATATTCTTAGACATGAGTAAAATTATATATGGATGAAGATTGCAACACTGTTTGTAATAAAATACTAAAAGTGATGTAAATATCCACTAAAAGAGGGAGTTAGTTTTAACAAATTATGATAGCTTAGATAGGCCACAGAGGATGGATTAAGAACTCTATTTAGAACTATGAGAGGTCTGAGATTTACCTTACCTGAAATCTGTCAAATTACCTTATCATGGTTTCATGAATGCTGGCCGAATACAAGAGACTCCTAGATCAGAGATAAAGGGCTTTATTATTCACAAGCTAGCATGTATGTGCATTATATTAGCATAGGTTCACCTTGCTGCCCAATTACCATGGCGGCAATGTAGAAGGCCCAGTTGGATGCTGTACATGCAGTGGAGTTGTATCACATTTGATGCAATTCAACTTTACAAAACCCAAATCTATTGCAGTGGGCTGAAATCAAACCTGTTCTTTTCCCCGGAGGGTGATGTTATCATTATTATCTTAGAAAGTAAATGAGTCTACTCTTTACCCTGGAGGGAGTCACTACTTCTATTTTCCAAGGCTGTTCACTATACAAACATCTCTAAATAGATATTCTGGGACAAAAACATCCAGTGCCTCTGCTCAAAAGACATGCAAAAACACAAGAGAACCATTGAGTGTCATCTTGCAATGAATTTGACATCTAAACCAAACTATCCCAGCTCTGCCTCCTCTATCTCTGTAATCCTGTACAAGTTAATGTATCTCTCTGTACCTTGGTTTCCTTGAATGTAAAATTAGTTTAATAATAGTACCTAACTAATACAGTCAAATTGACTAAAGCATTAGAACAGTACTAAGAACAAACTAAACATTGAAAAATGTTAGCTAGGTTTATAATTATTATACACTATTCAATTAAATCCTGCTCATCTATTATGATAAATGAAGCATTGCTATTGAATCACATACAAGACATAATTTAAGTGAAAAAAAGCTAAGGGCAAAGTACTAGAGAATATACTACCAATTGTATAAAATAAAAGTAATGCATAATTGTAGGCATATACCTACACGCACACACACACACACACACACACACACACACACACACAAATGCTTACTGCATATGCCTAAGCTCTCTCTAGGAGGATACTTAAGTACTGGTAAGAGTACTGGGAAGAGCTCAGTGACTAGGGAAGAGGGTAGAAGGAAAACTTCCTTTTCTCACTATACTCTGATATCCTTTGAACATTATAGCATGTGAATATATTAACTATTTTAATAAAAACAAACTCTAGCAGAAGTGAAAATGCCCATTTTGAAGAAAACTCAACCGTTTATCCACTGTTATTTAAAAAATCCAAGTTACTTACATAATGTAGAAGTTTGAATTGGTTATATAAAATTATGAATAAAGAAGATCTTCTGTATAAGTACAGGTAAAGAGTAGCTGAATCAGGATTGTGTATGGAAATTTTAAGATGAGTCTATTGAATTGAATTGATTCAGTGATTTTTGGTTCTTGTAGATTTAACTCATTAAAGTTCATTTGAAATTTCAGTTTTGTCTTATTCCAGACTGCAAAATCTATATGCCAAACAAAACCAGAAAATTTTTTTCATGCTCTATTGAGTTTGCTGTGCACTTGTGAAGGTCTGTGGTTTCTGTCATTAAACCACAAAAAAGCAGGATTAAGACATGTGGATCTTACAGTGATGGTGAAAACTTTCCATTAATTATGGATGAAAGACTCAGAGAAGCCAAGCACGTTCAGATTAAGTTTGGCAAATTTATTGTTATTTTCCAGAAAACTAGCCAAGTATTACAGAGGGGAATACACATCCTCTCTCCCTTCCAGCACCACGTGTTTCCCTTTGCACCAATTGTGACATTGAGATTTTGGCAACTTTGCTCTGGATTTATGGGAATTGGAAAGAAGGCTAATAGGCAGTAACCTCATGAACTCTCTTTTCTGTGAACATCCATTCCCATTGAAGTTTGCATTCTGAAATATGTTATTGCTGATATCCACCTCCTGTATGAAATCTCATCCCTAAAATGTCCCAGATCTTCTTGTGATGTGGCTAGCTCTCAGAAAAATACTGCTGCTACTAGATAGTCAAGAATCTTAAATATTGATATAATATTTTTTAATAATAGTCATGGCTTTTTCTAAAATATTGCACAACATATTTTGTTAAATGTAGTTTTTTTCTGTGAGAACTAGCATCACCCACAGCTCAGTCTTTATCTACAATCCTACATGGTGATATCTATGGATATTGACATTTGAAATTTTGGGTTCAAATCTGCATATTACCTTCCTTACTTGCTGTGCAAGATTAAAAAATGATTTCATCATTCTGAGTGTCACTTTCTCTAGGCAAAATGGGACTTATAATATAATACATACCTGTATCAGAGTTCTGTGAGGAAAAAGATGGCATATTCAAAAAGGGACACTTGAAGACATTTTAATGAAGAGATTATTTATAGAGTGTGGGTAGGGTTAAAGAGAAACCAGAAAAGAAGAGTGAAAAAGACCAGGGTTAGCACAGGCAGGAAGATGTTGCCATGTCTATACCTGAAGGGAGTGGTTACTAGAACTCTGGAATAGTTGCAGCTACAGGAAAAAGCTGCTCAGCAGGAGCCAAGGCTTTCAGGATAGAGACAAAGGCACACACAAACAGCAAGCATGCAGAGAGAAGCAGAAGGAATAATTTGACTCTCTTCCCTCTTCTCCTCTGGCCTCCTATCTGCAGGATCCATTTGGAAGCCAGAGAGCATGGAGGCCTGATTGTTGCAACACAATTCAATGCTTTCCAGAGCACAAAGCAAGGTAGAAATGTTCATAGTATCTGCAAGAGCTGAAACGAGAATATCCAGGACTGAACTCATAGGTAACTTTAAGGATAAAATGAGATAGGT
This sequence comes from Trichechus manatus latirostris, assembly GCF_000243295.1. Lineage (NCBI taxonomy): Eukaryota > Metazoa > Chordata > Mammalia > Sirenia > Trichechidae > Trichechus > Trichechus manatus. The sequence goes on from NW_004444110.1 coordinate 3,128,779, forward strand.
GTGGAGTAACTTATTTTTAATTGTAATGTATTATTCAAATGCCATGTTTCAGTATATAATTTTTCTTCCTAGTTAACTTTATGTCTTCAAGTTCACCTCTTCCTTTGTCCATTGAAATTTGAAATATGGGCTTGGTATTTCCTGAGGGCAATGCCCAGTTTATTGGCATTCTGAATTGCTGGTGAGAGAGTAGATCTAAAGGCTGCGTATTAATTTCCTTGAGCTGCCTTAAAACAATATTACAGGGGGATGGGGCAGAGCCAAGATGGTGGGCTACTCAGATGCTTTAAGCCATCCCTCTGCAACAAAGACCTAAAAAAACAAATAAAACGGATACAGATGTCAGTCCTGGAACCCTGAATATTAAATGAAGGGATAAAATAATAAATCAGAAGACACTGAGAAAAGAAACCGATAGAAAAGGTGAAGGGGTAGAGATACAGAGTGGAGGTTCCTGGCCAACCAGCAGAACACAGTATGGTCATCTTGGAATAAAGCCAACAAATCCACAGGCAAACCACAGAAAGGCACCTTCATGGATTTCTCAGTTGTAGATAGAGCTACGGAGCAAATGCACCCAGAGATAAGTAATACCACGTTTGCTGGCTGCAGCTCAAGGAAGTGCCCAGACACTCTCAAGTGGTAACCACAGGAACACACACTCCTAAAATCCCCACTCCTCTCATGAATAGCTGCAAGAACCACCCCAACTCAGCAGCCTCAACTGCCAGAGATCACAGTACCAACCCATCATATTGTCCTCCTCCATCTAGCCCCATCTGCTTCTCCCTTCACTCCCCTTCCTTCCTCTCAGCACAGCCAGCTGAGCACCACATCCCCAAGTGGCACTGGCACAGACCCCTGGACCCTGAACCCCACCCTACACTGCTCCCCGGCTGTGCTCTGCTGAGTGCTGTGTCCCTGAACAGCACCTGTGAGAAGGACCCCTGGACCCCTGAACCCTGTCCCGTGTGGACCCTGGCCCCACCTCACCAAGTAACGCATCCCTGAGCAGCAATGGTGTGGATCTCCAGATCCTCAGAACCAGCCCTGGGCCAACCCCCACCCTGCTCCACTGTGCCAACCCAAACCCCATCCTGTCAGCCTCAGTTTGTGCCACAGACAAATTATGCACCATTACCCCTACCCCCTCACTGGACCTGCCTGCTGCACCATAGCAGAGTGACTGGCCCTGCCAACCTGGACAAGGTGGTAAGAACTATCATGACTACAGACAAGCAGGCAACAAAAGATGCCCAGCCCACCCACCCAGACATAACCAAATATGACAAAAAGGCAGGATGAAACAAATAAACCTACAATCAATAACTAAAGAAAGTTATTCCTGAATGTCTCAGAGACAGTAGACAATATCAAAACATATATATTTTTTTTTAAAAAAAAGGACAGGACGGCTCCAGTAAGCAACCAAAATAAAGCACAAGATGACTTTTGGGTACAAGAAAAGGCACTAGAACTACCTGATAGGGAATTCAAAAGTCTAATGTTCATGGCTTTCCAAGAAATTAGAAAAGAGATCAAGGAAAACACAGACAAAAGTAAGGAAAAAATATATAAAATCATAGAAAATACAGACAAAATCAGGAAAAACAGGCAAAATCAGGGAAAAGAAGATAAAGCAATGGAAGCTTTCAGGAAATTAATACAAGAAAAAAATGTCAAAATAAATAGTTAGAAATCATACAAAAACATCAATTAGAAATCCAAAAGATAAAAAACAAAATTTCAGAAATACAACACAATAGAAGTTTTAGGAGCAAATTTGAAACAATGGAAGACAGGATCAGTGAAATTGAAGACAAACCCTTGGATGCCACTTTGTTGGAGGAAAAATCAGAGAAAAGAATGAAGAAAATGAAGAAAACCTACGAACTATGTGGGACAAAATCAAGAACAAAAATTTGCACATGATCAGAGTTCCAGAACAGAGGGAGAAAATAGAAAACACAGAGAGGATCACTGAAGATTTGCTGACAGAAAACTTCCCTAATATCATGAAACATGAAAAGCTGACCATCCAAGAAACTCAACAAACCCCATATACAATAGACCTCAAAAGAAAGTCTTCAAGACATATCATAATCACACTCACCAAAACCAAAGACAAAAAGAATCCTGAGAGTAGCTCGAGAAAAATGAAAAGTTACATACAAAAGGGAAACAATAAGACTAAGCTCTGATTACTTTCCAGAAATTCATGCAGGCAAGAAGGCAATGGGATGACATAATATAAAACCTTGAAAGAAAAAAAAAAAATTACCAACCACGAATAACATATGCTGAAAAATTCTCATTCAAATACGATGGCAAAATTAGGACATTCCCAGATAAAAAGAAATTAAGAGAATATGTAAAAACTAAGCCAAACTTACAAGAATTATTAAAGGTAGTCCTTCAATTAGAGAACCAATAACATCAGAAAACAACCTACATCTAGGACACAGGTCAACATCAGCCAGATACACTCCTAGTTTATGATTTCTCAAGGATAAAACAAAACTAAAAGATTTACAACAGGAAACCAGAGACATCAATCTGTAAATGACAACAAAGTCAGAAAAATAAAAGAGGGAATAAAAGGTGTAGATACAGAACTTTAAAATGGAGAGGAAGCAAAGGCAATATCAAGTAATAAAAGACTGGTTTAATCCTAGGAAGATAGGAGTAAATTTTAAAATAACCACAGGAAAAGTTAACAAACCTACTCATCAAAATAAGAAAAAAAAACATAAAGTCTCAGTAACCAAAAAATCTATAAAAACCAAAGAAATGAAAAGAAAATCCAGAAACAAAAGGAACTTAGAAAAGGAGAGTAGGAGGAACAAAGAAAACATCAACACCACAAAAAAAAGTACTGCAAAATGAAAGCAATAAACTCACACTTATTGATAAGCACACTAAACGAAAATGGCTTAAAGCCCCCATAAGGAGACAGAGAGTGACAGAATGGATAAAAAAACAGGACTCATCAATATGCTCTCTACAAGGGACACATCTTAGAAACAAAGACATAAATATATTAAAATCAAAGGGTGGTAAAAAATATATCAAGCAAACAGCAAGAAAAAAGAGCAGCAGTGGCAATACTGATCTCAGATACCATACATTTTAAGACAAAATCCACCATAAAAGACAAGGAACAACCTTATATAATGATTACAGGGACAATCCAACATGATGACATAACTATAATAAGTATCTACACACCCAATGACAAGGCTTCAAAATACATAAACTCTAACAGCACTGAAAAGAGAAAAAGACATTTACACAATAATAGAAGGAGACTTCAACACACCACTGTCAGAAAAGGACAGAAAATGTAGAAAGAAACTTAACAAAGATACAGAAGATCTAAAAGCTACAATGAACCAACTTGACCTAATGGACACATGTAGAACACTACACCCAAGAACAGCAAAGTGTACATTCTTTTCAAAGACACATGGAATATTCTCCAGAATAGACCACAACTTAGGCCACAAAGCAACCCTCAACAAAATCCAAAACACTGAGATAATAGAAGCATCTTATTTGATCAAAACACCATAAAAGTAGAAATTAATAACAGGAAAAGCAAGGAAAAAAAATTCAGAAACTGAATAACACTGTGCTAAAAAACCACTAAATAATAGAATAAATCAAAGATGGAATAAAAAAAAAATTCCTAGAATCAAATGAGAATGAAAACACATCATACCAAAACCTTTGGGACACAGCAAAGGCAGTGCTCAAAGGTCAATTTAAAATAATAGATGCACACATCAAAAAAGAGGAAAGGGATAAAATCAAAATGTTAGCTTTACAACTCAAACAAGTAGAAAGAGAACAGCAAAAGAAGGCCACAACCACCAGAGGAAACAAAATAATAAAGATCAGAGCAGAAATAAATGACATAGAGAATAGAAAAAATAATAGAAAGAATCAACAAAACCAAAAGTTGGTTCTTTGAAAGGATCAACAAAAGCAACCAACCACAAACCAAACTCACAAAACAAAAACAGGAGAGGATGCAAAAAACACAAATAAGAAATGAAATTGGGGACTTTACAACAGACTCAACTGAAATAAAAAGGATCATAACAGAGCATTATGAAAAATTATACTCCAACCAATTTGAAAACCTAGAGGAAATGGACAAATTTCTAGAAAAACAAAATCTACCTGAACTAACACAAACTGAGGTAGAAAATCTGAATAGATTCATAACAAAAGAAGAAACTGAAAAGGTTAAAAAAAAACAAAAACAAAAAACTCCCAACAAAAACAAGTACTAGCACAGATGGCTTCACTGGAGAATTCAAACAAACATTCAGAGAAGAGCTCCCACCAGTAATACTCAAACTATTTCAGAACATAGAAAAGGAAGGGATACTTCCAAATTCATTCTATGAAGCCAGCATAACCCTGTTACCAAAGCCAGGCAAAGACACCACAAAAAGAAAATTGCAGACCAATATCTCTCAGGAATATAGATGTAAAAATTCTCAACAAAATTCTTGCCAATAGAATTCAGCATCATATCAAAAAAACAATAGGCCATGACCAAGTGGCATTCATACCAGGTATTCAAGTATGGTTCAGTATTAGAAAATCAATCAATGTAATCCACCACATAAATAAAACAAAAGAAAAGAATCACATGATCATATCAATCGATGCAGAACAGACATTCGACAAAGTCCAATACCCATTCCTGATAAAAACTTCCAATAAAATAGGAATAGAATGGAAATTCCTCAACACAATAAAGGGCATCTATACAAAACCAATAGCCAACATCATTCTCAACACAGAGAGACTGAAAACATTCCCCAGAGAATGGAAGAAGACAAGGATGTTACTTATTACCATTCCTATTTAATATTGTGCTGGAAGTCCTAGCTAGAGAAATAAGGCAAGAAAAAGAAATAAACGGGTTCCAGAGTGGTAAGGAAGAAGTAAAACTATCCTTATTTGTGGATGATATGATACTTTACACAGAGAACCCAAAAGAATCCACAAGAAAACTACTGGAACTAATAGATTAAGCAGAGTAGCAGGATACAAGATAAACGTACAAAAATCAGTTGGATTCCTATATACTAATCAAGAGAACTACTAAAGGAAATCAGGAAAGCAATACCATTTATAATTACCACTGAAAAAATAAAATACTTCAGAATAAATCTAACCAGAGATCTAAAAGACCTATACAAAGAAAACTACAAAACACTATTACAAAAAAACAAAAGAGACCCACATAAATGGAAAAACATACCATGTTCATGGATAGGTAGACTCAAGATTGTGAAAATGTCAATTCTACCCAAAGCAATCTACAAATACAATGCAATCCTGATTCAAATACTAGCAGCATTCTTTAATGAGATGGCAAAACTAATCATTAACTTTATATTGAAAGGAAAGAGGCCCCTGATTAGTAAAGCATTGTTGAAGAAGAAGAACAAAGTAGGAGGCCTCGCACTACCTGACCTCAGAACCTACTATATGGCTACAGTAGTCAAAACACCTGGTGCTGGTAGACCCATAGACCAATGGAACAGAATTAAGAACCCAGATATATATCCATACACCTACAGTAACTTGATCTGCGACAAAGGCCCAAAGTCCATTAAATGGGGATAAGACAGTCTTTGGAACAAGTGGTGCTGGCAAAACTGGATGTCCGTTTGTAAAAAAAAAAATGAAATAGGACCCATACCCCACACCATACACAAAAATTAATTCAAAATGGATCAAAGACCTAAATACAAAACCAAAAACTATAAAGATCATGGAAGAAAAAATAGGGTCAATGCTACGGCCCCTAATATACAGCATAAATAGGATACAAACCACAGCTAACATTACACAAACACAAGAAGATAAGTTGATAACTGGATCATCTAAAAATTAAACACTTATTCTCATCAAAAGACTTCACCAAAAGAGTAAAAAGAGAACCTATAGACTGGGAAAAAAATTTTTGGCTATGACATATCTGACAAAGATCTAATATCTAAAATCTATATGAAAATCTAACACCTCTACAACAACAACAACAAAAAAAAAAACAAATACTGCAGTTAAAAAATGGAAAAAGAATATGAACAAACACTTCACCAAAGAACACATTCAGGCAGCTAACAGACACATGAGGAAATGCTCGAGATCACTAGCCATTAGAGAAATGCAAATCAAAACTACAATGGGATACCATCTCACCCCAACATTATTGGCAGTAAAAAAAAAAAACAAAAACCAGAAAATAATAAATGTTGGAGAAGCTGTGGGGAGATTGGAAGTCTTATGCACTGTTGGTAGAAATGCAAAATGGTACAAACTTTCTGGAAAATGTATGGCACCTCCTTAAAAAGTTAGAAATAGAAATACCATATTGTCCAGCGATTCCACTCCTAGGAATATATCCTAGAGACATAAGAGCTGTCACATGAATGGACATATGCAAACTCATGTTCATTTCTGCGTTATTCACAATAGCAAAAAGATGAAACAACCTAAGTGCCCATCAACAGATGAATGGATAAACAAACTACAGTGTATAAGCACAACGGAATACCATGCAACAATAAAGAACAACAGTGGATGGATGAATATAGAGGGCATTATACTAAGTGAAATAAGTCAATAACGAAGTGGCAAATACTGTACGAAACCACTATTATAAAAACTCATGAAAAGGTTTACAAACAGAAAGAAACAATCTTTGATGGTTACAAGGAAGAGGAGGGGTGGAGAGGGAAAAACACTAACTAGACAATAGATAAGTGGTAACTTTGGTGAAGGGTAAGACAGTCCACAACATGGAGGAAGTCAGCACAACTTGACTAAGGCAAAGTCATAAAAGCTTTATAGACACATTAAAACTCCCTGAGGGACTGAGTTACTGGGCTGAGGCCTGGGGACCATAGTCTTGGGGGACATCTAGCTGAACTGGCATAAAATTGTTTATAAATAAAATGTTCTACATCCTACTTTGGTGAGTAGCGTCTGGGGTCTTAAAGGCTTGTGACTGGCCATCTAAGATATACCTACTGATCCCACCCCATCTGGAGCAAAGTAGAATGAAGAAAACCAGGCCCAAGAGAAAGATTAGTCCAAAGGACTAATGGCCCACAACTACCACAGCCTCCACCAGACTGAGTCCAGCACAACTAGATGGTGTCCAGCTACCACCACTGACTTCTCTGACAGGCATCAAAATACAGGGTCCTGGACAGAGATAGAGAAAAATGTAGAACAAAATTCTAACTCACAGAAGAAGATCAGACTTACTGGTCTGACAGAGACTAGAGAAACGCCAAGAGTATGGCCCCTGGACACGCTTTTAACTCACTTCTAGAGTTCACCCTTCAATCAAAGATTAGACAGGCCTATAGAACAAACAATAACACCTGTAGTTCAACTATATATATGAGACTAAATGGGCACACTAGCCCAAAAGCAAAGACTAGAAGACAGGAAGGGACAGGAAAATTTGACTAACGGAAATGGGGAACTCGAGGTTGGAGGTTGAGAAGGGGAGTGTTGACACATCATGGGTTGACAACCAATGTCACAAAACAATTTGTGTATTAATTGTTTAGTGAGAAACTAGTTTGCTCTGGGAACTTTCACCTACAGCATAATAAAAAAAAAGAGTTCCAGACCCCTCCCCCCCCAAAAAAAAAATTATTACAAACAGTGTGGCTTAAAACAACAGAAATTTATTCTCACATAGTTCTGAAGGTTAGAAGTCCAAAATGAAAATGTTGGCATAGTTGCACTCCCTCTGAAAGTTCTAGAGTAAGATCATTCCTTGTCTCCTCCAGCTTCTGGTAGCCCCAGGCTTTCCTTGGCTTGTAACATCATAACTCTAATCTCTGATGGCTGTCTTTGTGTGTCTGTATCTTTTCTCCCCTTCTTAAAAGGACACCAGTCATAGAATGATCTTAGGTGAAGGGAAGGACAGCACACACTACAGGGGAAGCCAGCACAACTGGTCTAAACCAAAGCTAAGAAGTTTCCTCAATACAATCAAATACTTTGAGAGACAGAGAAGCAGGGATGTGGGGTCTGGGGACCATGCTTTCAGGGGACATCTATGTCAATTGGCATAACAAACCTTATTAAGAAAATGTTCTGCATCCTACTTTGGTGAGTGGCGTCTGAGGTCTTAAAAGCTTGCAAGCGGCCATCTAAGATGCATGAATTGGTCCCAACCACTTGGAGTAAAGGAGAACGAAGAACACCAAAGACACAAGGGAAGTATTGGCCCAAGAGACAGAATGGGCCACAGAAACCAGAAACTTCATCAGCCTGAGACCAGAGGAAGTAGATGGTGCTCAGCTACCACCCAGTGAATGTCCTGATAGGGAACACAACAGAGGGTCCTTGATGCAGCAGTAGAACGACGGGATGCAGAACTCAAATACTAGTAAGAAGACCAGACTTAATGGTCTGACTAAGACTGGAGGCACCCTGGAAAGCATGGCCCCTGGTCTCTCCATCACCCCAAAACTAAAACAATTTCCGAGGCCAACTCTTCAGACAGGGATTGGACTGGACTGTGGGACATAAAGTGATACTCGTGAAGAATGTGCCTCTTAGACAAGTAGATACAAGAGACCAAAGGGGAGGCTTCTGTCCAGAGGTGAGAGGGGAAGGCAGAGAGAGTGTGGAGCTGGCTGAATGTTCATGGGGAATCAGGGGCAGAGGGGAGGAGTGTGCTGTCACAGAATGGGGTGAGTGGTTGGGGTCTCATAACAATGTATGTTAAAAAAAAAATTCTGTATGGGAGACTAACTTGAAATGTAAACTTCATTTAATTACATCAATTAAAAAAAATAAAATAAAAAGCCCCTTGAGCTGGATCCAAGCACACTTACTCCTTCTGGGGGAAATCTAGGGGCAAATCCTTGGGTATCAATGGTAGCTAACATGAAAAACACATTTTTCCACTGGTCCACAGAGTAGTGTTGGTGGGGGGGTGGTGGGTGGGGGGAAGGACAGCAGTCATATTCAACTAAAGGCCCACTCTAATCAAGTATGACCTAATTTCAATTTAAATAATTGCATCTTCAGTGGCTTTATTTCCAAATAAAGTCACTTTCTGAGGCTCCTGGAAGGGCATGAATTTTGGCTGGATTCTTTCTATCCAACCAGTACATACGATTGTGCTTATATTCTTCATCCATCTACCCTCTCCAACATCCCAACAGCAAAGGGATCTGGGCTGATAGATCTAGATCCTGAAGCTCTTTAGCCTAGGTTAGAAATCTGATATCAGAAGATCTGGGATCAACTTTCAGTACTGGCTAGAAGTTTCTAGTATGCACACATGCTCTAGAATTGATCACCACTCCCTTCTTATAATTTCCTATCAGTAACACAACAGACGCTCCTCCTCACTAAATAACCTTCGTCTCTCAAGGTTTTCAGTTTTGTTTTTCTTAAATTCTGTGCTTGTTTGTTTACCAAAAGGGGTACATAAGCACCCATTACTCTGCTACTTGATTACATCATTACAAAATTAATCAATAAATCATGTACTTCCTTCTAGATCAAGAGACAGAGTTTTAACTCAGTATTTTTGGTAACTACCTAGACATAATGGTTGTTTCCAAATTTCTCAATTGATTCTAAAACTAAAAACTAAAAAATGTTCACCAACTTTTTAAGCAAAATTTATTCAGCAATCGTTATTCCTCTCACTAGTTTGTGGTACTGTCTTTATAATACAGGGACTTCGTCTATGTAGTTAGCTTTGTTTTATAATTATGAATTATTTTTCATTGGTTTGTTAATATCACCCCTTTTATAAATTTTAATTTTATAACATACTTTAATGAATTCAAGGGAATGCTTCTTTTTATTATTTATTCTTTCTAAGGAAAAATCATTTACTACTGTCACCAGTTTCTCCTGGAAAATTTTTAGAATTTTAGTTACATAAAACATGGACTTTGGAATTTTATTTGGATTGCATTATATTTCTAAATTTCATTCAAAGTGTTTTATGATTGCTTTTTTTTTTCTCTTGCAGAATTTTGCATAGATTAATGTGTTTCGTTTTTCGCATTCCACTTCATTCCCCTCTATATATTTGGGACTTATTTGCTTCCTTTCTATGTTTTAGTTATTATCTTTTGCAGTAGACTGTACAATTTTTAAATAATTACTACCACTCTCTCTTTACCCATCCTTGCAGACTCATGCCTGCTAGAAGACTATATTCTCACCTCATTGATATCAGGCTTGGGTATAGGACTTGCTAAACGGAAAGGAGTGCACCTGCCAATTCTTTTTTCCTTCTAGCATGCCGTAAGGGCTGCTCTGCAGCCTTGATTTGTAGAGAAGAGTAAATAGAGTACAGCCATATCCTACCTATATAAGGACATAAACGAGAAATGGTATTTTCTTGTTGTAAACTACGTATCTTTTAGCGTTATTCACGACTGCTGTGTATTTTAGCTTAATCTGTTCGATGTTGTTGTTGTGTACCATTGAGGCAATTCTGACTCATAGGCTGTAAAATTGTCAGGGCTTTTTAAAAAAATTTAAAAAAATTCTAAGATTGTCAGTCCTTTTCTCCCGTGGAGCTGTTGGTGGATTCCATTCCCTGACCTTTTGATTAGTAGCCGAGCCACTTAACCACCATGCCAGCGCTCTATAAATTTTAACATACATATTTAACAAAATCCAAAGCTGATCAATATCTTTATCATCTTCACAAATAATACAAGACTCTTAGACTTATATGCTGTATTGGTCTTCTGTCTTAGTTCTTTTTTGATGGACATCAAATTGAGATGATTATTTTATAAATCAACATTTGTTTAGATTTACCGATATATTTAACATTTAATTGTTTCACCACTACTTTGCTCATCTTAGTCTTTTGTGATTGTTCTGTTTCCTCAAACACATTCTCTAAATTTTACACCCTAGAAATTCCTTTGATGAAGGTTTGTGGCATTAAACTTGTACAGCTTTTGTTTCTTTAAAAATGCATTCTTTATTCTTGAAAACATTAGTTTCACTGCGCACACTATCCCAGTTTCACAGTTATTATGTCTTGCACATTGAACATGTTCTGGAAGGTTTTTATTGTTGCTTGTTGAGAAGTCAGCAGTTAGTGCAATAGCTGTTCCTTGCAGGTGATCTCCCTTTTTGTTCTAGTTGCTTTTAAATTCTAGTCTTTGCTTTTAGTGTCTTGATATTTAGGTGTGGAATTCTTTTTATTCATTCTGCTTGGAATTATTGTGCTGCTTGAATTTGAGGATGTCAGTCTTTCATAATTTCTGGAAAATTATTAACCACTATCACTTTGAATGTTTTCTGTTTTCCTAATCTTTCTAGCATCTCTTTCTGTACTCCACTAAGACATGCGTTAGAATTTCTCATTCTGCCCTCCATATTTCTTAAAAGATCGATCTGTCTCTCTCTCTATCATCTATCTTATTACAGAGGAAAAATAGGGGCAATTTTTATTAATTTCTACTCATTTCCTCTTCTTAATTACACTCGACAACGTTCATAAATGACAAACCTGTTGGATGACAACCATCTGATTTAGGCACTACAATATTTTTTATGTTCAGGTTAATTTTCAAATTCCTTTTCTTACACTAATTATAAAAATTTAAAACCTGTTTAACCCAGTCAAGAGAGAGTAAGCTTATTGCAAAAATTTGCAAGAGTTTGATTTGTATTTAAATATTTTGATTAACATAAATATTTGACATTGTTTATTGATTATCTGTGAACTGTGCTGTGTCTTTTATAATTGCTACTCTACATTTGGTTCATGTAATTGTTTTTTCTTGTTTTGATTGTAGATAATTTAGCATTGTTAAAAAGGTGGTGCAGTGGTTAAGAACTTGGCAGCTAATCAAACAGTTGGCAGTTCGAATCCACCAGCCTCTCCTTGGAAACCCTATGGGGCAGTTCTACTCTTGTCCTATAGGGGCACCATGAGTTGGAATAAATTAGACGGCAATGAGTTTAGTTTGGTTTATTGTAAAAAAAAAAAAAAAAAAAAAAGTAATAAAATAAAATAGAGGCTCTGGTGGCCCAGTGGTTAAGCATCTGGCTGCTAACTGAAAGGTCAGCAGTTCGAACCCCAGCTAGTCTGTAGTAGAAAGATGTGGCAGTCTGATTCTTTAAATATTTGCAGGCTTGGAAACCCTACGAGGCAGTTCTGCTCTGACCTATAGGGTCGCTATGAGTTGGAATCGACTCAGTAGGCAACGGATTTGCTTTTTTGGTTAGTGTAAAAATATTTAAAGTTTTTTTCCCCCCAATATTAGTGTTCTCAATCTTTGGTTTGAAAACATACACACACACACCTCCCTATAGAATGGCTTGTAGTGCTTTCCAAAGATAAAACAAAACTGACTTTTAAAAACCATGGAATAATAATTGTAATATATCAATGTATTCCTTTTAGCAGCATAAATCTAATTTCTAGGTTTTTTCTTTTTTCTAACATATGTAGAGTTTGTGAATTGTGATGGTTAAAGTTGTGCGTCAGCTTGGCTGGGCCATGATTTTGGTGGTTTGGCAGTTATGACTTAGTTTGGTAGCAATGTGCTAATGAGATCTCTTATGAGCAGCTGATCAGTTGAAAGGGAGTTTCCTTAGGGGTATGGCCTGCATCCAATATAGGTGGACTTTCTGGCAAAGCTCGTTGGCTCTTGCTCACTCTAGATCCTGTAGCTGGCTCCTGTTCATCTGACCTCCAGTTCTTGGGACTTGAGCTAGCAGCTTACCTGTCAATCTTGGAATTTGTCAGCCTCCAAAGCCTGTGAGCAAGAGGTCTGCTGTCTGACCTGCTGATCTTGGATTCACCAGCCCCTACAGCTATGTGAGTCAAGATAAGCCTCCAGCCTGACCCACGATCTTGGGACTTTCCAGCCTCTACAACGTCATGAGACATTTTATTGATATAAGTCTATCTAAATAGATATGGAGCCCTGGTGGCACAGCAGTTCGAATCCACCAGCTGCTCCTTGGAAACCCTATGGGGCAGTTCTACTCTGTCCTGTGGGGTTGCTATGAGTTAGAATTGACTTGATGGCAATGGGCTTTTGGTTTATATATACATATTTAAACAATTCATTGGTTTTGTTTCTCTAGAGAACCCAGCCTAAGGCAGGAATAGACTAAAATTCCAAACCTCAGAAGATAATTATGGGGTAGATAGATATCCGGAGATCTTTCTAACTATATTTTCAGTAATGGAAAATAATTCCAGGGTTGGACAATTATATTAGTGATGGAGAATTACTTAAGGGAATAATGATCATCCCTATTTAAAGAATTCAAAGATAGTTGATATTTAAATGTGTTAGCTTTGGGGAGAATGTAACCATATAATATTGAGAAGATTTACAGTAATGCATAAGATTCAGAAGACTAACGTTTTTCTTACAAAATATTTCAGGAGTTGAGAGTAAGTATATTTAAAAAATATATGAATTAGTTTTCTTTTGAAATTAAGGGTTTGACAAGGTTGATTGGAAATTTTGATAAATCAACATTAATGTAAGATCAATATTTGAGATCAGAGACTTAAAAAAATTTTGACCTACTTTATTCAATATACTTTTTTATAGTCAAAAATATGTTGTGAATGTTAATAGAGTGATTTAGGAAATTGGAAATGGTAAAGAAATTGTGTAGAATTAAAACAATACGGTACAGTAAAGCCTGTGAAAGCCGGAAATTGTGTAAGATGGAAATTTGTCAGAGGAGGAAAATTCAAGTATTATCTACTACAACAAGCAATGGGAAAGTGGTAAGATGACACCCTGTCAAAGGCAGAAAATTTGTGAGACCCAGAAAAACAAGGCAGGTTTCACTGTACTTAAGACTTATTTAAGATAAGACTTCCTAAATTCAAATCTCCAGTTTCACCACAGCTAGTGTTGTTTGACTTTGGACAACTTATGCTCTCTTTGCTTAAGTTAGAGATAATAATGGAGTCTACTGTAAATTAGAGATAATAATAGAATCTATTTTATAAGTTTTTTTTCCTACACCAAATGGATTAGTTATTCTAAAATGCTTAACAGTTGCTGTCATGTAGTAAGTGCGCGATACCTGTGATTTATTTTTGCTATTTATTATGATTGTGATTACAGTCATTAGGGAATAGTTCCATTATGTTATCTTATTATTTTGCCTTTTCTGAGATTTATTATATGCAAGAGTGTGCATGTGTGTGTGTGCACGCACGATGCCAAATTATGCTTCAGGAAAGTCAATAAAATATTTTTGAAGGAGGTTCTATTATAAACCAATATTAAGAAGGCAGTATAACTAGTAATTAAGAGAGCAGACTCTTAAAAATAGACTTCCAATTAGTAGCTGTGACACCTAAGTTACTTAATCTTGTCATTTGAAAGATGGTAATAATAATAGTATTTTTCTCATGGCATTGTTGTGAGCAATAAGTGAGTTAATATGGGTAAAATGACATAGTAATTAGGTATTATTATTATTAGGTACTAATAACAATTATGTGTTTAAATAACATTTATACCCTATATAATATATTATTGTACAAACTAAATGAGAAAGCAGTCACATTTATTCACAGGTATATTTGAATGTCAGGGAACCAAACTCAGTTTTTCGTACTAGGATATGTATATAATCAAGGCTTACCTATGCTAATATATGATTATCTTTCAAAATAGCGGTAGAAACCACATGTGTTGTGTGATGGTTAATGTTGTGTGTCGGCTTGACTGGGCCATGATTCTCAGTGGTTTGGCAGTTAGGTCATGATGTAGTTATCCTTCATTTCATAATATAATGTAATCTCCTTAAAGAATGTAACTTAGGAAACAGGGTAACCAAGTGTTAATTGCATTTCTTTGACTTCATGCCCCTAAATTTTGAGAAGACTCCGAGGCTTTGAAACTTGGAAATTGTAAAACCATTTCTTTTAAATTAACCAAACAAATAATTTGTGGGCTGTAGTGCATGAATACAACACTGAGACTTTTAGAATTTTATATCCCATAGCACATAGCAATCGCAAATATCTGAGGGGTACTTTAAGTTATGAGGAATGGAAACCTACCACATTTCTTCTGTAAGTATTCTCAATCACTTAAAACAATTTTTGCCATGTTAAAAACAAAAGGGAGAGGGATCTCTTGATTTCAAAATAATCAAGCAATATCTGCTTTATCGTTCTCTGTATAATATAGAATCATGAAAGAAAAGTAAAGAGTTTTAAGCTATAAAGAATAACTCAGAGGTGGTTAGTTTAAATCATCAGGGTTTACTCTTACATAGGCACATACGAACGACAGCAGCCCCTTTGGAGACTGTCTGTCCAGCCAAAGGCAATAGCGAAGTTCACCAAGGCAAGAGCAACGGAGTTTCACAAGGAAAAGTGATTAACAGTTTAAGCAAGTCTTGGCTTCAGTTCAGAATTGGTTGGTTACAGGAGAGCTTGGAATGGCCCATCACTGAGCCCCAAGTCAACTGTTGTGAGGAGAGGATACAGTCACATTTTTTCATCAAGATACTTTTTTTGTTTATTCTGACAAGTTATCTAGGAAGAAGTTGCTCTGGTTCCTTCTTCTAAGGCCTGACTACCTTGATCTCTACATACTATAGGCTCAAGACTATTCAACAGGCAAGCCTGAATGCATATCCTCAAGGCTTGGTGAAAATGTCCTTTATCAGTAAAACTCCCTGATTTTTTGATATACTTATCTGCCAAATAAAGTCACTGATACTGAACTACAGATGATGACCTGTTGGTTGTAAGGTCTGGGTTGACCTTCATGAATGGAAAAGCAAAGGAAGATTGTCAACTTAAAGACAGTGCAAAAAAAAAAATAAAAAATAAACAAAACCACCATTGCCACAGAGTCGATTCCGATCCTTTAGGGCAGAGTAGAACTGCCCTATAGAGTTTCCGAGGAGCAGCTGGTGGATTCCAACTGCCTGCCGACCTTTTGGTTAGTAGCCGAGCTCTTAATCACTGGACCGCCAAGGCTCCAATATAGTGAAAGAATTGATAATTCCAGAGAATAACAGGGTGAGCAAACACTATAGAATTTCAAAGCATTATAGAACTTAAGTTTGTTTGTGGAAAGATGGGGGAATACAAACTACCATTAGATCGTTGATAAAAATGCAAATGAAAGTGTTGAATGACAATAAAGTCTTCTATTTTCTTGAGCTTTTTGCTAAGTTGCCACTGGAAAATTGCTTTCATATTAAAAAGAAGAGAAAAAGCCAAAGTATGGATATTTAAGGAGTCCTGGTGGCTCAGGGGTTAAGAGCTCGGCTGCTAACCATAAGGTTGGCAGTTCAAATCCACCAGCTGCTCCTTGGAAACCTTATGGGACAGTTCTACTCTGTCCTGTAGGGTTGCCATGAGTCAGAATCCATCCGATGGCAACAGGTTTTTAAAGATAGTGGTACTCTGGTACAAGCGACAATAGCAAAACCTACAGATTTTCTTATACAGGTAAATCAAAGCATGCGGGGTGACTTAGATGATAATATACAAAATACCCTATAAATATTAACAAAATAATGTAATTCTGGGTTCATTTGAGAGATGTGGGAGAGATATGTAATTGCAATTTGCCAATTACTAGAAGTACTTGCTGTGGTTCAGTGAATCATAGTGATAGAGATAAATTTCACTCATTGCAGACTCATTGAACATTTTTATTTCTTTTGAAAAAGAAAAAAAAACAAAACAGAAAAATCTACATACGATGTTATCAGGGTGTTATTGGATACATGATGTAAAAAGATGTAATTGGTGGTAACGACAACATCCCCAAGGCAATGATAACATTTAAGGAAACACTGTAGTTTTTGCCTTTGAGAAAAGTCAGAGGTATAGAACTTCCTCTAAGAGAGAATGAGCAGGGATCTGATAGCCTCAAATCAAGAGTATGCACTTGATTAGAGGGAAGAGAATCAACAACAAAAACAGTCTTCACGTAGGTTTCCTGGAGGGTTGACTAAAAAAAAAAAAAAAAACAACATTGCCGTCCACTCGATTCCGACTCTTAACTACCTATATAGGACAGGGTAGAACTGCCCCACTGGGTTTCCAAGGAGCGGCTGGTGGAATCAAACTACCGACCTTTCGGTTAGCAGTCGAGCTCTTAACCACTGCGGCACGAGGGATCCAGAGGGCTGATTACCCACACTGAATTGTCAACACCTCACTGTCTACGAGAGAGAAGAAAACATCCTCTTCTTTCATTTTTCTTCCTTTAAAAGTCCAAACATGCTGTCTTTGGATAGATTTCAACCCTGCTTTAATTCATTAAAAAGTGCAACAAAATCACCATTTACATCTCGGACAGCTGGCAGGTTTTATGTGTTCTTACTACTCCTGCCAAGTTGTAGAGGTTTCATTCAATTCAGTCACGGATCCTTGGAGAGCTGCAAGCGTGGAGCCCGTCAAAACACAGTGGGAACAATGACACGGAGGACTGGCAGGCGTGGAGGTATTATGCCAACGCACCGGTGTGTAGGAAGTCAGAACTTATTAAAACTTCAAAAGAAAGTACAACAAAAGCTTTGACCAGATCCAGATCTTGAGGAGTCTCTGTTCCAGTTAGAGAAGAAATGTCTCAGAATGTTGCTGATGATCTTTAATATAGTTTCTAGATATCTAAAGTAAGCGGTGTATTTTTAAGAGAGAATATGTATTAAAAAGAACTTGAGAAATTATTTTTCATTTTTTAAAAAATAGAGCAATGGAAGTTGTCATGAGAGAAAGTAAATGAAACAGGGAATTATGAACATTAACAGAATTCTTGGGATTTAAAGCACATTTGCTTTTTTGCTTTAATTAAAAAAAAATAGCACTAAATATTTATGGTGTCCTGGAGAGGGTAAAATACTGAATTATGTTCTTTAAGTTATTTACTTGAGGAAACAAAATACTGAAATAAAACATATGCCCATAGTAAATGACTGTTTGTAAATTAATTAATTATGGTAGAGTTAGACTTCCTTCTAACTACTTTTCTTTTGGCTTAAACAAAATCTTGGTTAATTATAATCACCACTAATCTTGCAGTGAGACAGCTTAGGAAACAAGGTAACTAAGTGTTAATTCCATTTCTTAGCAAGGGCTAGTTTCCACAGTTACCAAATTGATTCTCCTTCACAAAAGGAGGCCCCTATAGCCTAGTGTTCAGAGCTTTACTTTTGAAGTCTGAGTTTTTGTGTTCCTATGCTGTTTCTGCCACTGAGTAGATGTGTGGGTTTATGCAAGTTACTCGATCTCTCTAAGCTTCAATGTCTTCATTTATAAATTGGAATAAAACAATACCTACCCTCATACAGTTAATGTAAGATCAACTAAGATAATAACACTTAAAGTGTTTAACCAAGTGTCTGAAACATTATAAGCATTCAAAACTGTTAACAGTAATTATTAGCCAAAATCTAAGGTATATTTTTAATATACTAGTCTCCAGAAGAACCAACTTAAGCAATATGTTCAAGTGCCATACTTGTGAAGTAGGACCTTGTCACTCTTGGCCGTGAGTGTCAAATGATTTGCAAACTAGACATGGATGCCACTGCTCAGCTTTGTTCTTCCCACTTTGAAGTAGAATCAGAATTTAGACCTCTATTTCTGGTTTGTACATAAGACTTGACTAAATGAAGGCAGATAGAAACAAACTTAGAATCAAATGGAGTCTTTGTGTTTTCCCTTATCTTTTGGTTTTTGAATTTAGATTTTTAACACCAAAAACAAACATTTTATTTAATTATTTAGAGTGTGTTTGTGTTTGTGTGTGTGGTGCACGTATCAGCTTTGAGAACATCATAACTGTCATCACCCAGGGCATCTGAGTGGGATCTGCAGGCACTTTCAGGATGAGGTCTCAGGTCAACCAAGGAGCATTGCCACGTTAATATGCCTGTGTTTTTTAAATTAAAGAACAGCTTTTACACATAAGACACTATTTACCAATCTTCACTATATTATAAAAAAAAAAGCCATTTTGCCAATCATAGACTGTTTCTATTATTTGACTGGGTCAATTTCATATTGTTTCCGTTGGCTGTTTTTATATACCTGTGATTTCTATAATCTACTGCTCCTTATCTCCGGAGAGAGGAAAGACTCAGAACTGCAACCGCAGCCCAGAAAGAGGACTCCTTCTGGCTCTAAAATAAAAAAGCCAGAGGCCACAGCTTTTCCAGCAAAATGTAATCATTATGCCATGTGTTCAGCCTTAGGTCATTTCATTTATTAAGCCAACAAATTCTTTAAAAAAAAAATTTGATTTTAGAAAACTATATTATTACTTTTTGCTATGTAAGATTCTGTTTGTTGTAAACACTTTTTTTTTTTTTTTAATCCCAGGGCTAGGGCCTCTCACTGAAATTAACTTGCACAAAAATAATGCAATGACGTCAGATCATTGTTATTTTGGTGTTCACCTTTATCCCACAGTAGGAAGATAAGAGGGTTATTTTGTTTCCATCCAGCTCTTATAGTGGAAGTCCCTTGTAGAATGAACACTTAAATGTATTTAGATAGCAGGAAAGCAGAGCTTCAAACCGGTTCAAACCGGTTCAGTCATGGCCAACGAAGCAAAACCAGAACAGACTCAAATTTTTATAATTTGAGTCATTCAGAATGGGAAAAATTATGGGTCAAAGCCCTGGAATGGAGACTCAGAAGAGGCTTGGTGAGCCCTTTCAGGAGCCTGATGCACAAGATTGGATTATTGCAAAGCAGTGCAGTCAGTCACCCCTGTTTCCGAATCCGCTCAAAATCTGATCGGTAAGAGATTTGGTTGCTATGCAATGTGTAGCTACCCTTATTTTCTAAGAGGGAGATTAGGTTTCTAGCAGGGCTTGGACCAATAATTTTTCCCATTCCAGTTACTGTTCTGGTTCACCCAAAATTAAAAAATTCAGTTTGGTGCCAGTTTTGTTTCCTCTGCTGTGACTGAACTGGGAAGAACCGGTTCGAAGCCCCACAGGAAAGTTCAAGAAGTCTTTATTTAGAGGTTTATGTGGCTTTCACTGTGTAAGTATGAATTTTCTGTATTATTACAGAATTATCAACTTCAACATATGTGAAAGATACTGGAAAGACAGAGTCACAAAGAGATAGAAATTCTGTCTTTGTGGATTGTTAAATTTCTCTAATAAATTTAGCTATGATATTAAAGTCTGTTGTTTTATAGACATGCATGCCTCAAACAAAAGAGAACTGTCATGATGATAAAGACTTTTAGTGCAAAAGAAAGATCCTTCTAACATCGCAAAGGCAATACATTTAAAGATGAAATCTTACTCCATAAAATATTCTCTCCTTGCAATAGCAACATTTTTTTAAGTTGCTAAAATGTAGTTTTCCAAAAGTTAAAATACAGACTTTTCTTACAAATATAAAATAAACACATGTCAACAATTGCATTTAATCATTAATTAATAAGGGGACCCTTCAGATGGTAAGACTGGTTCAAAGTACATTCTAGAAGCTGGGTATCTACAATCAATTTGATGAAGGACCATTTAAATTATATTGCAAAGTTAGATACAAAGCTAGTTACTGTCTGTCGTACAGGGCAAAAACCATAAACTTTTGGTGTTCTCTTCTATTTTGGACAGAAACAATTTGTATATCTACCAAACAAAAACGTTACAAGGGAACATGTAACTTCAGAAATTCTGAGACTTTAACCAATTAGAAACAGTGAGATGAACCAAGTGTGTTCTTGTAAATAGTTATAAAATTCTTGGGTGGGTCTGTGCCCTCATCTGCTATTGAAAACATTCACTCCTTTTTTGGTCTTATTTTCAACTTTTAGATAATTTTTCTTAACTAAATAAAATCACTGCTTTCCCAGGCTAGGGATATTGTACTTCCCCCTGTCACCCAGGCTGGTTACTGACTCCTGTGGGTTCTGTTTTCCCAGTATCTCCAGTTTAATATTCCCAAAGCACATTTCCATGGGATAAGTATTATACGAAAAAAGGAATCCATAACCATGCATTTAGAAATGTTGACTTGTTCTTTTTTTTCTCCCCACTACCTCTGATTTACTCAATTTCTGGAATCTTGAATACAATTAGAATTAGTGTGGAAGAATGAAAAATTCTCTGTTCTGTGCACAGTCTTAAAAGGAGTTATGCTACAGATCAAGGATACAAAGAGATACCCTTCTGGAATGGAATTTTAGTTAGAAGCAGCTAAGAGATAAAAATTATTAAAACAAAACAAACAACAGCAAAACAGTTGTCACTGAGTCAATTCTGACTCATGGCAATCCCAGGTGTTACAGAGTAGACCTATGCTCCACAGGGTGTTACAGAGTAGAGATATGCGCCATAGAGTTTTCAAGGCTGTGAGCTTTCAAGGCTGAGGCACATTTGGTGAGTTCAAACTGCTAACCTTTTGGTTAGCAGTCGAGGGCTTAACCATTTGCAACACCCAGCATCTCCTTCTTTGTAAAAGGCACTAGTTT
>NW_004444110.1:3159104-3160144 GCF_000243295.1 Trichechus manatus latirostris
GGAATTTTCTATATATAGGATCATGTCATTTTCAAACAGTGGTGGTTTTACTTCTTTCCAACTTGAATTCCTTTTCTTTTTCTTGCCTTATTGCTCTAGCTACAACTTCCAGTATGATATTGAATAGAAGTAGTGAGAATGTACATCCTTTCTTTCTACTATTCTCAAGGAGAAGGCTTTCAGTCTTTCTCCATTGAGTATAATGTTGATAGTTGGTTTTACGCAGATGTCCTTAATCATGGTAAGTAATTTCCTGTATATTGCTATCATGCTGACAGGTTTTTTGTTTGCTTGTTTTAAATCAGGAGAGGGTGTTGGGTTTTATCCAATGCTTTGTCTGCATCTGTTGAGATAATCATGTGGTTCTTTTTCTTTGGTTTATTGATGTAGTGTATTATACTGGTTGATTTTCTAATGTTGAACCATCCTTGTATTCAATGTGATTCTTTAAAAGGAAGATAGGTTTGTTCATTTTGCTCAAAATTTCCAGTGACTTTCATCTCACCCAAAATAATATAAGAATTCCCACTTGCTCGCCTCCTCCCACTATCCCCTTGGCACCGCCACTGCAGTCACACTGGCCTCCTTGGGGTCCCTAAACAAGTTATGCAAGCCAATAGCTCACACCCTAAGCCCTCAGCTTATGCTCCACGCACTTACTGTGACCTTGGTCTGGGAAGTTTTTCCCTCACAGAGCTGAATGGCTAGATTCCCTTGATAGGGAATGGTTGGGAGTGTGTCCTGTTTACAAAGGATGCTTAAGCTATTTGAAGACCTGATAAAAATAGCCTTCAAATGATTTCAGTCAGCATCTAAAAGTGAATCTTCACCAACTTTTACTGATTTATACATCATCAACATATATATTATATATTTATGTGTTTATTGTTTATCTCCCCCACTAGAATATAAGCTCCATGAGGGCAAGAATTTGGGCTATTCCCCAACATAATGGAAGTGCTCGGTAAATGTTTGTTGCATAAACAAACTTCTGAATGAGTGAATGAATGAATTTATCATCTAACACTTCTAATGTTAGT
>NW_004444110.1:3161168-3189398 GCF_000243295.1 Trichechus manatus latirostris
TCTCGACAGTATTCAGGCATAACCATCCGTTATGAATTGAATGGTGTCTCCCAGAATTTATGTTGAAGTCATCACCCTTAGAACCTGTGAATGTGACCTTGTCTGGAAATCGAATATCTGAAGATGTTCTCAGTTATGTTAACATGCGGTCGTTCTGGAATAGGGTGGGTCCTAGCCCTATATGACTGGAGTCCTCGTAAAAGAGCAGGAGATACACAGAAACAAGTACAGACAGAGGAAGGACAGCCATATTATGATGCATCTACAAGCCAAGGAATACCTGAGGCTACCAGAAGCTAAGAGAGGAGAGAGAGAACTCCTTCCCACACCCCAAGAGCCTTCAGACACTACCACTGCTGACACCCTGAATTTGGGTTCTTAGACTTCAGAACTATGAGATGGTAAATTTCTGTTGTTAAAGGCACTCAATTTGTGGTATTTGTTATGGTGGACCTAGGTAACTAACATACCTCCAGGGCTTCAGGCTAAAATTGCAGCTTTACTAGAATTTCTCCCGACTAAGCCAGCTAGGGAGTCCCGGTGCTCAGTGGTTAAGAGCTCCGCTACTAACCAAAAGGTCAGCAGTTCGAATGCACCAGCAGCTCCATGGAAACCCTATGGGGCAGTTCTACTCTGTCCTATAGGGTTGCTATGAGTCGGAATCGACTCAACGGCAATGGGTTTGGTTTGGTTTTTTAAGCCACCAGGTGGCACATGGATGTTGAAATGAAAAGAGACCACAGAGTTTAGTATAAATTCTATATCAGTGCTGCACTATAAAATGAAAATAGAAGTCGTCCCTTAACTGTTGTTGGGAGGGGAAACATGAGGCAGGCAGGTTCCAGCAAGGATGGTGTCTGTCACTGGTTCTAACAGACTAAAACTGAGTTTCATTAAAGGTTGTGAGAACAGTGTTAACCGTCTAAGTGAAGAGAACCGAGCCTCACTAAACCAAATGGTAGATCTGATAGTGATGACTGGCTAGTGAATATTCTTTCAGCAACCAAGACAGACAGATTTTCAATTAGAAACAATACTACAAGTTCTGGGGATGAAGTAAGTTGCAGAAACATTGCTCACCTTAGGAACAAAACTCCGTTTATAATTAATCCCTTCCTAGATGGAATGTTTAAATCCTTTGCAAAGATTTAGTATAGCAGTGATATTACTACCACTATTAACTTAATTTAGATGATGTTGTACTATTTTATTTAATCCAATTACCAATCTGATGAGTTAGGTGCCATTGTTACTCTGATTTTGCAGATGAAGCAAATGAGACTCAGAGCTGTCAATAGACTAGTTAAAGGACCCAGAGCAGGTAAATGGTGGGGTCAGAGATTCAAACCCAGGCAGCCAAGAGCCAGAGCTCATGCCCTTATGCTCTGCCATGTGGCCCTGCAATGCCATATTATTTGAGAAAGGGGGCTCTGTATTTAAGCTGTTACAGTTTAAATGTAGCCTTAAACTTGTACTGTGTAAGCTGCACAAGTTACTTAACATCTCTGAACTTTGTTTCCTCAAACATAAAAGCAGAATGAAATTGTACTTACTTAATAGAGTTTTGTAATAATTAAAGTAATAAATTTAATATGCTTAGAACAGTCCTTGACATATAATAACCATTGCTAAAGACTGACAGTTTGAATTCACCAGTTGCTCCTCGGAAACCCTATAGAGCAGTTCTACTCTGTTCTGTAGGGTCGCTATGAGTCAGAGTTGACTTGAGGGCAAGGTTTTTTTTTTTTTTTTTTAAACATTTCCTATTATTATTTCACACACACATGCACGCATGCACACACACTTGCACACAGACAAGATTGATACCTAAGTTTGTCCTTCGGCCTTTAAACTTGGCTTGGTGTGGGTGGCTCTATCATAGCTGTGATTTTACATGCCTTCCCCTTTATTTCTTCCTGGGATCAATTTCATTTCTGTCTTTCCAGTCTTCATAAGATACTTTTATCTGAAGCCATGAAATTTACCTTTTGTTTTGTTTTACTTTTTGAAATCTGTTTTTGAAAACTTCCATGCAATTTATAATACTTCTTATAAAACATCTTCATATAAGTAGGCTTAACATTCTCAAATGAATTAAGCTATTAAGTTGGGAACCATGTGCTGGGCTGCTCTTGTAGCTGTTGTTGATTAAGTGCTATTGTGGTTTTGGCCATCGTTGTCACTGAAGAGAGAGTCATTAAAATCGATGATTTTGACAAGCATAAGTCATTGTCGATTTTTCAGCAAGAGCTGACGAGCTGACGGAAGCAGTGTGCAGGGAGGGAGAGAGACGTTATGAGTATTTTGTGATTTTTTTTTAAATCTGGAAGAAAGAGAGAAAGAGTCATGGCTCTTAGAAATAAAGAGAAATAAAATATAATTCTAGAAACACCATAACTTTAAATAATCTTAGTTACTCATGAAAGGAGTATATGTAATTTTTTTCCCTTAAATTCAAAACAGTAATTAAAAAGTGTTGAAGATGGTTAGGTCATTGGTTTATACTTGAATGACTCCATTGAAGGTCATGATGAAAAGGTTATTAATCCATGTCCATTAAGATCATTTCTTATGAGTTATCTTGGCAAATGTTAAAGTAAAACACACAGACATACTGGTCACACCTAAGGTGTGGATTAAGAAACAGTTGTCCATTTATGGCTTAGGCTCTTTCGAGTTAGATAGTAAATCATTTTCTAATCAATGACTCAGAGAATAAAAGCTATTTTATTCAATTAAAACTTCAACTGGTACAACAATTTATATTTAAAGTGAGAAGTCTGATGGGAGTCATCTGCAGTGAGCTGTCCTTTGGCAATCTATGTTTTACTACAAGTGAATGAGTCATACAAACTTTAGTGCTACTGCAAAGAAGGCAGTGTTTCTCTTTCTTTGAAGTGCTTCACCTGGGTAGAGTGGCAATAATATACTTGAGACTTGAGACAGATTTTTCAGTGCACCAATTTAGTAGGATATAGCTGTGTAGAAAAACAACAACGAATGACTTTTGACTTTGTCAAGCTTTAATTCAGAATTTATTTCTACTGTATCTATTCATTTCTAGTCCCTGAAACCAAAAAGCAAAGTGATGGAAGCATTTTTTCATATATTATCATTGTTCTTTTTATATTCTTTAAGATATAAAAGGACTCTTTTACTTTTCTTTAGTTGTCAGATTACTCAGAGGCTTCTTAATTTACTATTTTCATATTTTGATAAATATCCTGTTAATTCTTTTCTTTTAGTAACTCTTTCCTATAAATATAATTACAGGTGTGTGAGTTTTGTTGAGCAAAGTTGCAAAAGCATCATTGCTTTTCTCCTTTTTACCAACTGTTTTTTTCAGAATCCACTTAAATCACTTTCTTTTTTCATCTTGTTTTAATGTTTGGAGCATTGTTTCATATTTGAAGATTTAAATTTTCTTTTAATTTATACAATTTAAAAATAATAAATTTTATTTTTTGTCTATCACTGTCATTTACTTTTAAAAGCAAGAAATCAAAAGCAAATTTAGAAATTTAAATGTCAGACAAAAGTAAAACTTCATTTGAAGGTGTACACTTTGTCATATAATAACAATTCAATTCACCTTCACTCTATTAAAAGCACAATAAAACAATAGCTAGTGTGTTTTCTTTTTTATGTTGGCACCTGAACTTTAATAGGATGTTAAAAGTTTAACTCTAAGTAAAATAATTTTCCTTCTACCAAGTATATAAATGGATTAGGAAAACTAATTTCATTAGAGAGCGTAGTTTAAGTGTTAAGGTTTTATTGACCTACCACATTTACCTATTCTACTAAAATTCAAAGAGAAAGTATTGGGATTTTACATTGAGAAAAATGATTTCTATGGATCGGTAAGGAATACAGGAAATATTCTGAGGAATTTTGAGAGCATGTTTTACTGTTAAAAAGCAACTTTTTTTTTCAAGTCCAGAGGAAAATATAGCTCTTCTGTTCTGGTGCAGTCATATCTCTGCCAACACGCGAAAATGTGTTGTCTGCCTACTTCCTCTCCTGCCCACCTCCTCACCTCTCAGTCCTGTCTCCGCTTTTGATACCAATTTTCTATGCAGTTGGTAGGGGTCTGATGCTTGAGGAAGAAACAATAATAATGCTTTTTGACTCTCTTTTAGGAAGAGACTTCTCACTGCATGTACAGCAAAGACTAGAAAGCGTGACCTAGCCAGAGACTGCCTCTTCCTCAGACTTCTCCAGCTCCCTTTTTCAGACCAAGTCCTATTCAAAAGACACTTTGAAATGATGAGAATAACGGTTGGCCAAAGAAGTATAGTTCTTATGTCATAAGTATCCAGTCAACCATTTCACCTTACCATAGCGTCACTGAAAAAGGAAAATGGCTGTTTTTGCACCCCCTACAGAAAAAGAATCCTGGGAAAATAGCAGCAACCTTTGACTGCCCACACTTCAGCGGTTGAGCAACACTCAGTTATGGTGTTTTCAGAGTTTAGACAATCGTCTAAAATGCAACAATGCAGGCCTTGAACAATCCCTTAGGAAAGTCAGACCCCAGGAAGGCAGAGCTCTCAAAGAAGACTCTCCTTTTGGAAAAGAACAAGCATGCTTTATTTTAACGCACACACCTTTTTCCTTATATGTGAAACCTGCTGAAGGGGAACGTGATTTTATTTTCAAGCATCTACCCATGCCAACTCTCTTATTCAGCTAACTTCATGGTCCCATATCTGTATTCAAGCACTCTTCTCTGACAATGACTCTGTCAGCTCGCTCTACATCCTTTCCCAAAGTTGTAACAGGTCAAGCTTGAATTCCCCTTTTGCACTTTGTGATTCTCAAATACTCATCTGAATTGTTTCCTAGCAGTAGCTAGGATTTATTTAATGTATCTCTCTCAGCCCTTATACTCCAGCTGCTAAGATGTCTCTTCTTTCACTTTGCTCCTGTGCGTTGAAGATCATACTTGTTTAATCGGTTCATGCCTCCCCCACACCCCTAACCAACATCAATAATAATAATTGAGTCTGAAGAGAAGCAAAAATAGTTTGCTTCTCTTCAGACTCAGCCCCTTTAGCTGTGTACATAAATGGGACTACAAATAGCCATCCATGTATTCAAACATAATTTTGATAAGTCATGCTATAAGGAGATTTAGTTCTGACTCATATTCATCATGTTCAATCTTTCCAATTGTTTCCCAGTGCCATGAGATATTTGGAGATCAAATCAGGGTTATTTGAAATAATTTTCTTTGAGCCTAGAGGTAAAAATCACTCAGAATCTTATTCTTTGCTGCAGACTCAGAGTAAATCCCCTGAGAGAACATGAGACAGGGGTAGGAGTTCCTAGACAGAGGAGGCATTGAACTTAAGGAAGAAAATCATGTTCCATTCCTCATCCATTGCACAAGAGACCCTCTGTCTTAGTTATCTAGTGCTGCTATAACAGAATTAACACAACTGGATGGCTTTAACCAACAGAAATTTATTCTCTCACAGTTTAGGAGGCTATAAATCCAAATTCAGGGTGTCAGCTCCAGGGGAAGTTTTTCTTTCTCTGTTGGCTTTGGGGGAAGGTCCTTGTATTAATCTTCACCTGGGGCTAGGAGCTTCTCAGCGCAAGGACCCTGGTTCCAAAAGACAAGCTCCACTCTCAGCTCTTCTTGCTTAGTGATAGAAGGTCCCCCCTCCTCTCTGCTAGATTTTCTTTTATATCTCAAAGGAGAGATTAATCCTGTAGATTGAGTCCTGCCTCATTAACATAAATGTCTCTAATCCTGCCTCATTAACATCATAGAGGTTAGGATTTACAACACATAAAATAATCACACCAGATGACAAAATGGTGGATAATCATACAATACTGGAAATCACGGCCTAGCCAAGTTGACACACATATTTGGGGGACACAAATACAACCCATAACATCTTCTATGGTACTTAGGTGACTTAGGGATGGTGTACCTTGCCTAGGAAATTTCCTATTGTTGCTATGTCTCCACAAACATAGGTCAGGCGAGGGATCTCCATTTTCAATTCCAACCTACTACACAAAGAGATAATAAATAGAACATGCTAATTAACACTCTTGGCTGCTAACCAAAAGGTTGTAGGTTTGAGTTCACCCAGAGAAGTCTCAGAAGAAAAGCCTGGTGATCTACTTTGAAAAATCAGCTATTAAAACCCTATGGAGTACAGTTCTGCTCTGACACACATGGGGTCACAATGAATAGGAATTGACTCCACGGCAACTGGTTTTTAATAGCAGAAATAGTTGTTCCTTTGGTTAACAGGTTATTGAATGACTTAAGAGTTTATCAGCTTGAGTTTCTATGTAACAAAAACATAAAAACTAATTTGATATTTTGTTTAATTTTCATGTTCAAATAAAACTCAAGATGAAGAATATTTTATAGAGAGTATATGATAAATGTGCATCAGGGTTGTATCCTTTCACCATACTTATTCAATCTGTATGCTGAACAAATAATCCAAGAAGCTGGACTATACGAAGAAGAATGGGGCATCAGAATTGGAGGAAGACTCAATAACAACCTGCCATATGCAGATGACACAACCTTGCTTGCTGAAAGTGAAGAGGACTTGAAGTACTTACTGAAGAAGATCAAAGACCACAGCCTTCAGTATGGACTACACTTCAAAGTAAAGAAAACAAAAATCATCACAACAGAGCCAATAAGCAACATCATGATAAAACGAGAAAAGATTGAAGTTGTCAAGGGTTTCATTTTACTTGGATCCACAATCAAGGCCCATGGAAGCAGCAGTCAAGAAAACAAAAGACACATTGCACTGGGCAAATCTGCTGCAAAAGACCTCTTTAAAGTGTTGAAAAGCAAAGATGTCACATTGAAGACTAAGGTGCTCCTGACCCAAGCCGTGGTGTTTTCAATTGCCTTATATGCGTGCAAAAGTTGGACGATGAATAAGGAAGACTGAAGAAGAATTGACGCCTTTGAATTGCAGTGTTGTAGAAGAATATTGAATATACCATGGACTGCCAAAAGAACAAACAGATCTGTCTTGGAAGAAGTACAATCAGAATGCTCCTTAGAAGCAAGGATGTTAATACTTTGTCTCACGTACTTTGGGCATGTTACCAGGAGGGACCACTAGGTCAGTCCATCTCGCTGAGGGTCTTCCTCGTACTTTGGACATGTTATCAGGCGGGATCAGTCCCTGGAGAAGAACATCAAGCTTGTTAAAGTAGAGGGGCAGCAAAAAAGAGGAAGACGGTCAACGAGATGGATTGACACAGTGGTTGCAGCAGTGAGCTCAAGCATAACAAAGATTGTGAGGATGGTGCGGGACCGGGCAGTGTTTTGCTCTGTTGTCACTATGCGTCAGAACCTACCTGACAGCACCCAACAACAACAACAACATACAAGAAATTATACTTTTACTGTCTTCTCTCCTAAATTCCCTCCTAGGTTATGGTGTGTGTTTCAGGATATGAGAAAGAAGCAATAAATATAAATGGTTAGTATAAAAGGCTGGTTTTAGGTCTGTGTGAAAGTAAACTGTAAAAAAAAAAACCTAATGCAATCCCTTTCCCTGGAGACCTTTAATAGTGTCATGGGTACATCTGCTTGGATCTTTATGACACATTCTGCCTGCAGGTGGAGTGATAGATTTTGAAGACCTTTCAAGGAATTTTATATCCCCAAGAGTATGTGAAATTGAGTTCAGAAGTTGAAACGAGCAAAGATTCAGAAATCCTAAGTCTCTTCCCTTCAAGCAAGTTATTTTCCTGAACTTGAATTTCAGTTTCTCCATCGGTGGAGCTATTAGTGTTAGAATAGATCGGTGATTCTTAACTTTCTTTTTTTTGTTATTGTTAAATAAAATTTTAGGAGGGAGGGTCATTGGATTTTCTGAGGCCTAGCTGTTAACTTTCTGCGACTCAAGGGCATACTGTTATTAAATACTAGAATTAATGATTTTTAGGATAACATAATAAAATATATCTTTTGGAGTCCCTGGGTAGTACAAATGGTTAATGCGTTCAGCTGTTAAATGAAAGGCCGGCAATTCGCGTCCGCTCAGAAGTGCCTCTGAAGAAAGACCTAAAAATCAGCCATTGAAAACCGTATGGAGCACAGTTCCACTTGACGCACATGGGGTCACTATGAGGTAGAGTTGACTTCATGGCAACTGTTCTTTTTAATTAATGGCATAGTTTGATTCTTATAGCTTAAACATTATGAAAATGTAAAAATTAGAAAGGAGATATCTGTTCTTAGGAAAGTGACAATTTCATGTGGAAGACATAGTATACGCACATTCAGAAAAGACCTAAGGATTCTTCTGTGAGGTGTCATGAGCTCAAATGAACAGACACCAATTGGAGACTCATGGGCAGAGGGCAGAGACATGGAGTTCGAAAGAGAAAAAGGATACAAGCATATTCAAGTCAAGGAAAGGCACAGTTTCAGGTAAATGCAAGGAAGATCAGGAAAACGAATGCTCAGAAACTCACAAGGCTTGTGAAACATGACGAGCAGATTTT
The DNA here is from genome assembly GCF_000243295.1 of Trichechus manatus latirostris. Lineage (NCBI taxonomy): Eukaryota > Metazoa > Chordata > Mammalia > Sirenia > Trichechidae > Trichechus > Trichechus manatus. Next base: position 3,169,683 of record NW_004444110.1, read on the forward strand.
CTTGATCAAAGTAAGATGCCCTGTTAAAGAACAAAAAGAAAAAGTTGTTTCAAAATTATTTGACAAAATTATTGAAAACTATTTCAAAATATGTTTCAAGAAGTTGATTTGAAATTACAGGAAGAGACTTGAAGGTGATGAGGATTTTAATTCTGGGTGACCAACTTGTGGCAAGAGAGCCTAGCCTCAGTCTTTGAAGTTGTAAGGTCTGGGGTATTGTTGTGTGAACTGGGGTTTCCAGTAGAGAGCTACTGAAGTAACTGGATCAAAAGTGAGAAGTCTTAAATGACACGGATCCGAGAAATATGTTTATCCAAAAAAAAAAAAAAATTTTTTTCTTGATTTTTTTTACTGCTCCAACAAGTTCATTTGGAACTTATTTTAGTATTTAAATTATATTGCCTTGCGAAACAGCTATTGTTTTCTTCGTATTGGAAGATGGTTATTTGGACAGCTATTAATTCTTTCTAAGATACTGGAAAAATAGTTAGATGTACTCATTACAATGGGAAACTCCTATTTACAATTTTTGCAGAATAGAAAGAAATTAAGCTTTTGTATTTTGTAGTAAAAGCATTTAAGACACATAAAATACTGTCAGGAAAAGTTTTCTAGTTTTCACATTGAATTTTTCCACATTGAATTGTAAACTGGGACAAACCCTGCTGCATGATAGTTGTGTCTAGTTTTCTGATATAAACTGAATATTGTTTGGAGATCTAGGACGTTCTCAGACAACAGTAATCCTATTCCATCTGTGTTGAAAATATCCATGTTAACACAATTATACATAATAAAATAGTTACACGTCTCTCAAAAAATCGATTCCTCAGTGCCGTGAAGAACACTCTTCAGAGTTTTCTTGAGTCAAAGAGTTTGGGGTTTTGGGTAGATTATGTGTGATAAATATACTCTAATGGGTAGAATTCCCTAAGTCTTTGGACTTTCCTCACACGATTCCAAGGAATTTGTGACATCTCAACTTCTTGCAGTGCAGATCACTACTTAGTCCAGGTTTCATGAAAAACAGTCAGGCAAACAAATTAGAATCACTCCAGCTGTTTGAGCTCACATACTGATTTCAGTCTGCTTGGTAAATGCACAAGTGTATTGATAAACTCAGCTCAGTCTAAAATTACCTTCTTTCCTATTTGGTCTAGTTCCCTGAGAATATTCCCACATGTATACTCCAGATTTTATTATTATTCGTACATGAAATTACAAAATCTTGCAGTTATTTTGGATGTATAGCCCTTCCACTCAGAATTGACTTTGCAATTTGCCCTTGGGGCATTCTGGAAACTGACTGTAGTTAGAGATCTAGAAGGGCCTGGGTGTTTTATGTTGGATGGAAGAGCCGGTGGGAGTTTGCGTATTAAACTGGATCGCTTGTTTGATGAGGATACCAGAATACCAGGCTGCCAAAGGCCAAGAAACAGGGCAGAGGACTTAGTTACTGAGGCAAGGAGGGAAAGCTTATTTTGATTGGACACATGATCAAATGATAATCAAGATGTGTGACCTTGAGTTATATTTTTGAAAATGGTTAATCAATCACCAGTTCACTTAACCCATGTCGGTGAGCATGCTTCTAAGATCTAAAAATGATCTGTGTAAACAAAAAATCTGGGCTTCTCTCACCTTTTTCGTGTCTTTACTCAAATGTCACCTTCTCTGTGAGGCCATCCCTGGCTATCTTATTGATAATTTCACACACACACATACATCTCTACCCTTGTCTTTATATTCTCCAAAATGCTTGCCATATCTATCTCCTCTAATATATAGGCACTCCATGAAAATAGGAACTGATCTATTTTATTCACTATTTTAACACCAGGGCTTGGAGCACTGCCTGGCCCATAGCAGGGACTCACAGAACACCTATTCAATGAATGAATGAGTAGAGGCCTATGTTCCATTACCTGCATATAGAGCTACTGGCCCGACCACATGCTATAGACTTAGAACCCTTTGGAAGCAGGGCAAGTTGAACATCCCTGAGGAGGCGTCCTGAAGCAGATACAGGGTGCTAGCGTGAGATGAGTGAACCTCTCGCCTAGAACATAGACTTTCCCGGTATGCCAAAACACTTAATAAACGAGATGAATAATATTTAAATGCAATCATTACATTAATGTAAAAAAATGAACAAAATTTCAAAACTTTAAACCAGGACAAGATCAGTAATTTTACCATGCTGAGCTATAATGGAGGCTGAAGCAAAAGGAAAAATCAGTAACACTGATCATGTGCCTCCAAGAATGACATGGTCAGGTTCATGGAGGGTGTGTATTGGATTATACTTTTTGTTCTGCATTGGCGCCTCTTTACTAGGCTCAGCCCCTGGAAGCTAATATGCACCTTTTGATCTGGCCAATGCTTTTATCTATCCCAAGATAGAAAATGCTACTTGATACAGATAACACTTCTTAACCCTCAGACCTATGCCACAATTTGTTCTGCAGTGATTTTGATTGACTCACTGTCCCCTAGGGCTTTGTAATGGTCCGTTACTCTAATGGCTACTGCTTTGCTGAAAGTACTTATGAGTTCAAGTCATAGCAGGTGTCCTAGCTTCCTAGTTCTGCTGTAACAGAAATAGCACAAGTGGATGGCTTTAAAGAGCAGAGATTTATTTTCTCACAGTTTAAGAGACTAGAAGTCCTAATTTAAGGCACAAGCTATAGGGGAAGGCTCTCTCTTCTGGCTCTGGGGGAAGATTCTGTCCCACCTTCTGTAGTTCAGGTGTTCCTTGGTTCCTTGGCAATCCTCCCATAGCATCTATCTTCCCTCGTTGTGCCTACTTCTGTGTCTAACCTGCTCTTTTTATAACTCAGAGGTGATTAGGTTTAGGACACACCCTACACTGATCTGGTCTCATTAACATAGCAAAGAAAACTCTATTTCCAAATAGGATTATATCCACATGTATAGAGGTTAGGATTCCAACACATATTTTGGGGGGACATGATTCAATCCATGACAGCTGGTAGTCTATATTCTTTGAGAAGATACATGTATGCTACAAGGTGGTATATAAATCCCACATGTATTTGGAAGCCCCCCACCTAGTGGTCTCAGAGTTTCAATATATGTCTTCCACAGCAAAAGGTGAGTTGCTGCGCCTTATACTCTATACCACTAAGAAAGAAGCAGAATGCTTGAGTAATGTCTTTAGATTTTGGAGGGGATGTATACTTTATTTAGCTTGATTCTGTTAATCCATTGACTGACAAAAGTCGACAACTCTCAATCAAGCTCAGAGCAAGAGAAGTTTTCCTACATGGTGCAGATTGCTCATACAACTTGGGTCTTAGGAATCCAGTGTTACTGAATGTGTCCGTGGCGGATCAGAATCTCCATCTGGCTCACTGAAAACTCTTATAGGACAATAACTGCTGAGGTTCTGGGCTTTTGGGGCAAAGCCATTGATTTGGGGGTAAATAATTATTCTCTCTCTCTTACTGTCAATAATGTCCATCTCCCAATATAGAGGTTAAAGTGTCATAAACAAGACTTTTCCAGCCTTACTTGCAGCTAAGATGTGTGCATATGAATTAGGATCTGCCAATCAGATATTTTCACCTCATGCTTGGATTTAGAATCTAAGGACTGAAAGAAAAAGGTGCCAGGTACAATTCATTCTGCTGTGGGAAGAGGTAGCTCTGTACTTTCCAAGGCCTGTGAGAGCTATAGTTCTAGTGACAGAATGAGTGAGTGCCTGCTCAGTGACGGTAGCAGTGGTGGCTTCCCTGAGTTCTACAATGTGAATATGGGCATCACTTCTGACTGTATAGCCTCCAAACCAAGTTCTCTGGCCCTCCTGAAGATTGTGTGAGTTATCCAATTTAATTTCCTTTTTCTGATTAAATTACTGAAAAGTTGTTTCTGTTACTTACATCTTAGAGCCTTGACTTATATAACAAGGCTTGAATCAAACAGAAGACAAATATCAGTCTTAACCTTCAGTAAGATAATTGGGCTATTAAGAAAAATATATTTATGTATTTATTTTTTTGCTTAAATAATGCCTAGAAAATTACTCACGCATTTCTTATCTCCCCTCCTCCCATGCATAGTGATTTGCACATATAGTGTGAATTATATAAATATTATTTGCTGAATGAACAACAATGAATAACCTTCATACCATGAAATAAATCAGTCATTTTAATATAGCCTAAATCCTTTCTATATACATGAATAAACAGTAGAAAGTATTCAAGCAATGTTAACACGGTAGCTATCTTTATAGCATTAAGAAAGTAACCTTCCGTTTTACAGCTAGTAGATTCCAACTCATGAAAACCCTAAGTGTGTCAAAATAGAAATGTGTTCAATAGGGTTTTCAATGGATGATTTTTTGGAAGTAGGTTGCCAGGCCTTTCTTCCGAGGTGCCTATTGGTGGACTCATACTTCCAACTTTTCAGTTAGCAGCCATGCGTGTTAACTCTTTGCACCGCCCAGTGTCTCCCAAAATAATCTCAGACAGGTGTAAAATAAAGAAGATATATTTCCCATGGGAGAGAAGGCTATATTTTCAAGTGCAGCCTGGAATCTAGAACACCTCTGGAAGCAGTAACCGCAGCTCTACAGAACGTGGCCTCTTTGAGACATTCACAGTTTTGTCATGGTTCACTAAGATACGAGCGAGCTTTGTATGTACCTGAGATGAGGTTGAGGCCATAGGTCCCTACTTAGTTACAGACTCCATTTCCTTCTACCTGCCTCTACCCGATTGCTGTGGGCTTTCTGGATGACTAAGTCTGCCTGTCCTGGCTTCTCAGGGCTGATGTGATAAAAAGGGATAGTTGCCAAGAGGAATAAAAGGATGCCAGCAGGGATGTTGGAGGCAAAGGCAATTTCCTCAATGGTGAGTGAGGCTGTGTGTCTGCTGCCCCATGCCATGCATTTTGCAATGAGCGAGGAAGTTGTTTGGGGAGTATCGTAAAAATGTTAGGGAGGACAGACTGTATTGATTTCTATTTGCTTCTTCATTCCATGTTTAGCTATAGGCTTCAATAGCAACAAAACTTCAGAGTCTGTGGAAACAGGTTAACGAAGCTATTGATCAAGTGAGCCAAGGGAAACAAAGCAGAAAGACTAGTAAAAAGAGAGTTTCATGCAGCTTAGAAATGCATTACTCCCTAAGCAGCGGGTTCGTTCGATAAAACAACATGGTGCTGTGTAGCCAGTACCAAAGGTAAATGTCCTTCTTCTTTCCCCCTGGGCAAGAAGAAATGAAAGAGTCCTTCAACAGACTGAGCTTTAGATAAGTCGGATCTGTCCCCTAACAGGAAAGGCTTTTAGCCAACAGGTTTTAGAGCAAAGTGATAACACAAGTGCCACTTTCACAGGTGTGACAAGCACGATAAATGACTTTTGGAACTGAGACCCAAAAAACATAGACCTAGGGGTGGCTCCAGTCTGCCTCTGACAGGAAATGCTGTTTCCCTTACACCTACAAGTGGTCAACTTCAATCTGTTGTCATTATTTGCGGTGAAGTTTCTGCAATCCCCAACCCAAGGCACCCCCACCTACACAACGACATCAGCTCCACAGCATACACAATAATCACTGGAATTAACACCTGGCATCCAGAGCCAAGAGATCTCCTTCTGCATCCTCTTATCCTTGCCAAGGCAATCAAATTAACTCTCGAAACAGCTTGCCAAGTCACCCAGCCTAGTAAACTCTCCTGTTTTAGAAAGGAAATCTAGACGTTCATATTGGTTCATATTGTTTTTCTCCCTTCAGTGTGATCTTGGGAAGCTCGCCAAGGGGTCCGATGGCTGTCGTCTGATGATGCCATGTGAAAGCTTTAATAAGCTGACATTTCCTGTTGTGGAGCTGCCGCGTCTGAAATGAAAGCTGCCAGCTCTCATTTGCAATGTTTTTTACGATCAATGACAGGTTATATCCTCAGACCAGTAAAAATGAGAGCCTTGTAGAAGAGTTTTAGAGTTTTAGAATTTTAGAGTTTGAAGGCCAAATCAAACAGTGTTTGGGCTCTTTGGATCCCAGACTCTGCTTTTGTCTCTCCGTCTTCTTTCTCCTGATCCAGTCCTCAGCTCTGCTCTCCCCTCTGTTTCTCAATCTAGCCTGTGTAGATATGTAGTACAAAGGTCAGATGGCAGGAACTGCCTTCCAACCAGACAGAACCTACCAGAAAACCCTTGAGAATATCCCAGGTTGTAACGCTGGCGTTTTTTCTGAGACACAGAAGGGAAACACTGGTTGGATGTGTTTCCTGTGAGGTTGGAGAGACAGCTTTCTAAGAAGGCAAATGAGAGCTTTTCAGTTGGGTTAGAGAAGGGAGGAAAACACTGTTCTCTTTCCAAGCTGTTTTTACTGTTAATTGAAACATATGAATAAGGAGTAAAAATGCTGAAGTTAAGGAGGTAAAAGTTGGAATGTAAGAAAGAGTATTGCCAGCTCAACTGGCCTAAACTTTCATTTGCAATGTCTCTTATGATCAATGACAGTTATATCCTGAGACCACTAAAAATAAGAGCCTTGCAGAAGAATTTTAGAGTTCAATTTTTCTTAGAAGTGTGGGTTAATTCACACTGGCAAGCTGCTTGCTGAGGGCAGTCAGCAGGTTGGGTACTACCCAACTCCATGGAGGGTGAATGACATGTCTAGACTAGCTCTCTTTAACAGCCTAGCACCTTGGTGATCTAGTGTCAAGCTTTTGAAATCCTTATGTATCAACATGACAAGAGAATTTTTTGTTCTCTGTCTGGTGGCGGGTGGAATGGGGTAAAATGTAAAACGAAGGTCAGAATCTAGGGCATTGTTTCCTTCCAACATTTTGATGGTAACATACCTACTATATAACATTTTAGCCAAGGAATCATAACCCTAAAATGCAAGTAACTACTTATCTTTTTTCTGCAAAACTTTTCCCCCAAAATACTCTTTCACAGTCGCTTCAATGGATCGTGTCTTTTTTGAATCTTTTACTTTGTTTCCTCTTTTTACACTTCTTCAAGTGTCAGGAAATGTACTTGTTTTTATCTCAGTAAGAAATTAGTATTTCCAAGACTCTATGGATCACTAGTTCTCTCTTCAGAACGACCGTTTTCCCAGAACTAACTGAATCTGACTCCTTCCTCTATGCAGCTACATCAGGAAATCTGGTTTTGCTCAATGTAGCAGCGTCAACTTAGTAAGTGGATAGCTCATGTGCTAGTAATGCCAGACAGTTTTCTCTAAATTTATAGTCTAGGCTGCAATGGTTCTTTTTTGAATTGGTTTTGACAGAGTAGCAAACTCAAATACCTAAAGAGCCCAGGCAAGTAATGTAAATGAGTAATTAGTAAAATTAGTTACTCATAAAAGACATGAACCACTTAACATTGGGATTTGTCAACAGTAGGCAGGAGTAATAGCAAAGCACCCCTATATAGACAAATCCTCAGTTTTGACCTCAAGGATGTCAGCAAATAAGAGAGAGAACCCTAATCCCCAGGAGAGGGCATTGGTAAGAACAAGATGTACAGTCAACCATATGAAAATGGATTCGCGGAAAGGCCACAGATATAGAAGAAACTGGATACATTGGCCAGGCAATAGAACAGACCAGAAATAGGAGAATGAGGCCAAAGCCAGACCAGTGGATGAAAGTAATCAGGATTTACTAATTACTGAACTTGAAAACTGCATGGAAACAGGACTTATTCGTGAGCCATGGGTTGTGTATCTGATCATCCAAGAAGGAGACTTGAGGAGGCCTAGGCCACATGTGAACCAGGAGTGATGACTGAGCAGTGGGATTCTGGGTTACTGAGTTGTCACTCATTTTTACATTCCACTGTTTAGGTGGAGAGAGGAATGAAACCGATAAATTTTTGCTGTTTTCATAATACATGTATTGGTGGTTCAGTGGTAGAACTCTTGGCCTCCATGTGGGAGACCTGGGCTTGATTCCTGGTCAGTACACATCATGTGCAGCCACAGCCCGTGTGTCGATACATGCTGGCTTGTTGCTATGATGCTGAACAGGTTTCAGTAGAGCTTCCAGACTAAGATGGACTAGGAAGAAAAGCCTGGTGATCTACTTCCAAAAATTAGCCAATGGAAACCCTGTGGATCACAATAGTCTGATCCACAACCATTCAGGGGAGTGGTGCAGGACTGGGCAGTGTTTATTCCATTGTGTGTGGGGTTGCTGTGAGTTGGGGACTGACTTGACAGCAGTTAATAATTATTTAAAAATTACAGAACAAAGAGAAAAAAGAAAAAGAAAAAACAGATTTGTATTACCCAGATTTGTATTTCATATGCAAAAAGGTATCTCTACATGCATAGCCCACAGGCATTTCAAATTCATTCTATTCTAAATTGAACGTATTATTACTACTTATCACCAAAAATAATCTTTAAAAGATATCCCCAGGTCTTAGCTAATGGCATTGCTATGTAACTAATCACCCAAGCCACATGCCTGGCATTCATTCATCATTTCTCTTTTACGCTTTCCTTAGTTACCACTAAGTCCTGTTAATCTAATTGTCTGAATTCCCCTGGAATTAATTCTTTCCTCTCTATATCCCTACTTCTGCCTTCATTTGTAACTTTATTATCTTCACACAGTGAATGCAATAGTCTCTAATCTACTTGTTGCAAGTATTTCTTCCAAATCCATTGCAGCCAGTGTCACTCACCAGTCTATCTAAAACACAAAGTTGCTCATATTTTTCTCCTTCTAAAAACACTTCAATTTTTTAATTGCCTAGCAGAAATCACAAACTAGCTGCATAGAGATTTATACATCAGGATATTATATTTTGTTTGGCATAAACCAAAACAATAAGATATAAAAAGCATTTACCATGAAGAAAATGTTAATTAATTGGACTACATTAAAATTAAATACTTTCAATCTTCAGAAAGCATCATTCAGAGGGTGAAGAGGCAAGCCACATAGAAGACGATATTTGCAATTCATATTTCTGGCCAAGGACTCATATCCAGAATATTTTATGTCCTCCTAAAATTAATTATGAAAAGCAGCCAACAGAATAACTATAATAGGCATTGCAAAAAAAGGGGATATCCCAATGACCAGCAGACATATAAAAAGGGATTCAAATTAAAAACAATGAGCTGCCACTACCCACCCATTAGAATGGCTAAGATGAATATTACAGACCATGTAACAGAGGATGTGAAGCAATAGGAACATTCATACACTGTGGATGGGAATGTAAATTGGTAAAAACCACTTTTATCAATCAAGTGCATGGCATTATTCCCTAAAGCTGGCTATATGCATGTCTTATGACACCAGTTCTACTCCTAGCTACATACACAATAGAAATTCATACAAATATACATCAAAAGATTGGTTTAAAATGTTCTTAGTAGCACTATCCCTTTAACAACTCTGAACTTCGCGCAACCCAAGTGTCCATCAACAATAGATGGATAAAGAAATTGTGGGATACCATGCAACGATGTGAATCAAAAAACTACTGCTTCACTCCAAAAACATAACGGCAAGTGAAAGAAGTCAGATGCAAAAAAAAAAGAATACAGGCTATATGATTCCACATATGTACGTTTCAAAACCAGGAAAAACTAATCTGTGGCATTGGTGCAGTGGTTAAGAGCTCAGCTGCTAACCAAAATGTTGGCAGTTCAAATCCGCCAGACGCTCCTTGGAAACCCTAGGGAGCAGTTCTGCTCTGTCCTATAGGGTCACTATGAGTCGGAATTGACTTGATGGCAACAGGTTTTGGTTTCGGCATTAGAAATAACATAAGTGGTTATCTCTGGAAACGGGACTGGTATTGATTGCAAAGGGGGACACAGAAAGTTTCTAAGGTGGTGGTAACGTTCTATTTCTATCTCAGGGCCTGGGAGTGTTCACTTTGTAAAGTTCGTTGAGATTAACACTTTTGATCAATGTACATTTCTATATGCATACTTTCTTCCAAAAACAAAAACAAAAATAAAAACTTTAGTATATCGTTTTTCAAAAATAAACGAATTCAGGTACACACTTTTTTGAGACAAGAGAACTACTTTAAGGAACCCCGTCAAAACTGATTTTGGCCTTGCTTTTAGACAATATTTTCGTAGTACTTATCCAATTTGCATTATACAACTTAATCCTCACTGATTTATTTCCTTACATGTACGTTATACTCTTGGCCTCTCAAGGACCTTTAAATGATTGTTCACTCTTCACCTTACATTTTACACAGGAAGCAACCATTGAATGGCTGTTGAATTACTTACTATGCTCTATTCTTCTCTATACCATGTCAAGCAAAAAAGAGGGATTTTTAACCCATGAAAATTAGGTACCTACCTAACATAATTATGAAATCTGGATTCTCAGGGAGTTTGTCATTAATTTGTCTTCAGTGATATAAAAATAAGGTAAATTATGATAAAAAATAATGCTCATGGTTGTATAGTATATAATACAATATTACTGAGTAAATCAGAATATACATCATGCCACTTCTGTCACTACTTCTCTTTCCTTTGTATTAAAATAAGAAATAACATGTCAGTAAATAATCAGTGTGGCATTTATCAAGAAAATCAAGAATGTCAAAAATCAGTCATTGTTTGATTAATATGAAAAACTTACAAGAAATAACTATCTTGAACTGGAGCCGATAAACTTGAGATTAATAAATGTGGAATTCTGAGTTCCAAGCTTACAAAACTTAGTAAATAAAATTGTACTTTTAGCTAAGTTTATTTTAACAGAAAGAAATCCTTATTCATTTATATCCTTCATAAGGAAAGAGAGAATTTCTGGGAGTTGTCAAAGACTCACTTTATCACGAAAAGATATATAAATTTTTTAAAAAGTATATGTTCACCCCTACACCCAATGATAAATTTTAAGCACAAAGGAAAAGAATTCAGGCTGAAAATGACTATATAAAGCATGAAAGTCAGGTATAAATACTAAGAAATTTTGAAGACGACTTAGACTATGGTTAACAATCAAATACCTCTTATTGCATAAATTATGTTTTATTTGTAGGACTTTGTGAAACATTCAAACAAAATCTAAGACTCACCTGGTTTCAGTTTCAAATAAACCTGAAACTCAGGAAGGTTCAACAAAAGTTTTGCCAAGTTCATGAACTTTCATCAAACGTGGGCTGATTTCTTTCTTTCTTTTTTTTTTGGAAGTTGGACCATTCAGTGATTTTCACTGTGTTTAGACTAGATTTCTTTAAAAATAAAAACTCACAGATGAAAGCAAAGGAAGCTTAAATGCAAACAATCTTATGCTTACTTTTTATCAACAAAATCTGGTACAATTTTTTAATCACACTTTTAAAAAAGTTTTTAAGTAAATTTTAGCAGGGCAAAAATACCTTAGTTTGCTATTCCAACTCTTCTGCATAGAAAACTCACCAGAATTAGTATTACCGATGATGCTACCTTTGATGAAAAACAAATAAGAGTGTATTTGTATACCAATAATGATAGCTGGTGTTTATTGTCTAGATACTGTTTTAAATGCCTTACAAGTATTACATAATTTAATTCCTACCAAAGGCCTCTGTATTAGGTCCTTACAGGCAAAACTAACAGACAAAACATAGAGTAGTCATGAGTCAGAGTCAACTCGAACAGCAACTAACAATAATATAATAACACAGTCCTCTCTGTTATGTCCTTACAGACAAACCTAAGGTTCAGAGAGAAGTTAAAAAATGTGGCCAATATCATACAACTAATAAATTATAGAAACAAAAATTTAATCCAGAGAGTATAATTACACAAGCCAAACTATTTACCACTATAATGTTGTGGAGTCACTGCTAGATGTCTACCTGAAACTCATTCTCCCTTCTTTCTAAGATGTTGGCAATGATGACTGAACAGAAAGATAGAAGAAACCTGGGTCTTTGATTACTTCAGTGAGCCCCATACTAATCTAGTTCTTCCTACTTCTAGATTTCCTGGTACCTAAGAAAAAGAAATGTTTTTACTTATGTGAATTTCTAAAGGACTCAATGGTTTTGCATCCCACATTGAATTATCATAAAGACAGAGAGAGAGAGAGAGAGAGACTGCCCTCACGTTAGCTTCAACTCATGGAGACCTTATGTAAAGCAGAACAAAATGTTGCCTGGTCCTGCATCATCCTCATGATCACCAGCAAGTTCAGGTTCACCCTTGCAGCTATTGTGCCAATCCATCTCACTGAAGGTGAGATCCTCATCCTCACTGGACCAATACTTCACCAACCATGATGTCTTCCTCCAGCAGTTGATTCCTCCTGGTAATGTATCCACAGTACTGTTGTGATCCATAAGGGTTTCATTTGTCTAATTTTCAGAAGTACCTTGCCAGGCCTTTCTTCCTAGTCTGCCTTAGACAGGAAGCACCACTAAAACCTGTCCAAAGTGGATAACCCTGCTGGTATTTAAATAGTTTCCAACGTCACAGCAACATGCAAGCCACCACAGTGTGACAAACTGACAGGTGGGTGGAGGATCATAATTATAGGTGTCAAAACAGGCAGTCACTTAACAACCAAAACAACATCTGATTTTATTGTTTACTAAGCATGGAAGAGTTATAGTTTTTGTTTGTTTATTGTTGTAGTTTAAGTGAAAGTTTACATCTCAAGTTAGTCTCATATACAAAAATTTATACATACACTGTTATGTGACCCTAATTGCTCTCTCTACACTGTGACACCACACTCCCCCTTTCCACCCCTAATTTCCCATGTCCATTTAACCAGCTCCCAACCCTCTCTGCCTTCCCATCTCACCTCAGGACAGAAGCCGCCCGTCTAGTCCCATGTAGCTACTTGAGCTAAGAAGTACACTCCTCATGAGCATCACTCTGTGTCCCACAGTCCAGTCCAATCTTTGTCTGAAGAGTTGGCCTCGGAAATTGTTTTAGTTCTGAGCTGATAGAGAACCCAGGGGCCATGCTTTCTGGGGTTCCTCCAGTCTCAGTCAGACCAGTAAGTCTGGTCTTCTTACTAGAGTTTGAGTTCTGCACCCCGCCTTTCTCCTGCTCCATCAGGGTCTCTCTGTTGTGTTCCCTATCAGGGCAGTCATTGGTGGTAGCTGAGCACCATCCAGTTCTTCTGGTCTCAGGCTGATGAAGTCTCTGGTTTTTGTGACCCTTTCTGTCTCTTGGGCTAATACTTTCCTTGTGTCTTTAGTTTTTTTCATTCTCCTTTACTCCAGGTGGTTGGGACCAATTGATGCATCTTAGATGGTTGCTTGCAAGCTTTTAAGACCACAGACGCCACTCACCAAAGTAGGATGCAGAACGTTTTCTTAATAAACTTTGTTTTGCCAATTGACATAGATGTCCCCTGAAAGCATGGTCCTCAGACCCCCACCCCTGCTACTCTGTCCCTTGAAGTGTTAGCTTGTATCGAGGAAACTTCTTAGCTTTGGTTTAGTCCAGTTGTGCTGACTTCCCCTGTAGTGTGTGCTGTCCTTCCCTTCGCCTAAGATAATTCTTGTCTACTATCTAGTTAGTGAATAACACTCACCCTCCCTCCCCACCTCCGTAACCAGCAAAGAATGTTTTCTTCTGTGTTTAAACCTTTTCCTGAGTTCTTACAATAGTGGTCTTATACAATATTTGTTCTTCCGTGACTGACTAAATTCACTTAGCATAATGCCCTCCAGATCCCTCCATGTTATGTTTAGCGGCTTCATTGTAGTTCTTTATCATTGCGTAGTATTCCATTGTATGGATATACCAGAATTTGTTTATCCATTTGTCCATTGATGGGCACCTAGGTTGTTGGAAGGGTTATACTTTTAAGGCACAATCTTTCTGAGAAAACAGAGAGCTGATCTTACATAAGGGATTACTTGGGAAGCTTGGTCTTCAAGAATTGGTGGACTTACATAAGCCAAGTGTTTAGGGATCGGTTGATTTTTTAGCCATGAAACTGTGTGGTTATTTAGGGGTCCCTGGGGGCACAGTGGTTAATAGCTCTGCTGTTAACCAAAACGTCAATAGTTTGAGCCCACCAGCCGCTCCTTGGAAACTCTATGAAGTAGTTCTACTCTGTCCTATAGGGTAGCTATAAGTCGGAACTGATTGGAGGGCAGCAGGTTTATGCTGATTAGTTGACTTGAAGAAATGTGTTCACCGTAGTGGCTGCTGTTATTTGGCTGACATCAAAAGCAAGGAGTTGTCACTGATGAGCTTGCTTTCAGAAGCATGGTTACAGAAGTGAATTTTTATTTATTCATTAGAATAGTTAAAAACTTAGTTCTGGTGGTTACTTGTTTCTGTCCTCAAAGAGCAAGTAATCCTTTCCTAGGAGGATACCAAAAACCCTGTGCCGGAGAGTTGATTCTTACAGCGACCCTATGAGACAGCGTAGAACTGGCCCATGGGGTTTAGAAGTTTATAAATTTTTAAGGAAGCACACTGCCACGTCTTTCTCCCACGGAGCAGCTGGTGGCTTGGAACCTCCGACCTTTCATTTAGCAGCCCAGGGCTTTAACCACTGTCCTCCCAGAGTTCCTCTTCCTAGGAGGATCCAACCAAAAAAAAAAAAAAACAAAAACAAACCTGTTGCCATTGAGTCCATTCCGACTCATAACGACCCTATAGGTCAGAGTAGAACTACCCCATAGGGTTTCCAAGGAGCAGCTGGTGGATTCCAACTGCCCACCTTTTGGTTAGCAGCCAATTGCTTAACCACTGCTCCACCAGGGACTTCTTATTCTCAAGAAGATTTGTAAAAATAATACAGTACAAAGTCCACCTAGCAGTCACAGTAATCCAGGGTTTAGGAAACCTGGTTTTGAGCAACTTTTATTTTATATCTTGAATTCATGCTAAAGATTAAAAGGCATTAGATTTTTTGTTTGTTTTGTTTTGTTGTTTACAATATAACATATTCATTCTCATTTTTGAGGAGCCCTGGTGGTGCAGTGGTTAAAGCACTTGGCTGCTAACTGAAAGCTACTCTGCCAGAGAAAGACGTGGCGGTTTGCTTCCATGAAGATTAGTCTTGGAAACCCTAGGGGTCAGTTCTGCTCTGTCCTATAGGGTCGCTATGAGTCGGAATGGACACCACGACAGTGAGTTTTTTTTTTTCTTTAAATTCTCACTTTATACTATTGTAAAAATCCCACTAGTACGTGAATTGATAACTGAAATGCAGCAACCTGAGAATAAAAGTTATTAAAAATGTTTTTGAAAACTCTATCCATTTGAAAAACGGAGTTACAACAGGCTGAATTACTTTTACTTAAATAAAATCTCAGATGTCACTCAACCTCTAAACATCTAATATAAAAGAAAAACAAACCCTCATGTCTCTATGTCCATTAATGACTTATTCTTAGGATGGAATAAATAAGGAACTATGACAGACAAGGCAAATGGAATTTTGAGATATTTACTTGAAGATAATTCAAAAAGAGAAATAAATTAATCACTAAAATGCAGCCTACTTTGTAATTGATTATAAAATTGAGCATACATACTTATTTTCACTTAAAATACAATGTTTCAATACATATGCAATAAACATGTAAGTGAGCATTTTTTACAATAATTAAATTTAGTGTACACAGTTAGCCTAGAAGAAATAATTTTCCAGAAGAGCCTGATGCGTAAGATTTCAATTTATGAACTGTTTTGACTTAGAAATCTGCTTCGATACATATATTGCTTTTAGGAGAAGGAGTTTCAAATTGAGTAAAATCATTCTGTTTCAATTTACAATAAAAGTAATCATAGAATATATCAATTTCCTAAAACAATGAAAGAGGTGAGAAATATTAGTATTATCTCAAATGAAATGGCAATATTTCTTCGGCATTTAGAAGCTTCCTGAAACATTAATTTGATTGCTAGTTAGGCATTAGTGATCTTTGTATGCCACATGTTACCATGATCTTTGCTATGGTATGCTATATTACTTCTGAAGTTAGAGTTGACTTAATCAGTAGCCCACCCTTTTGGTCCTTTGAAAAGATATGCTTATGGCGTATTTCTGGGTCAGACGTTCTAGTATCAGCCAAATTTATTTCTCCTTCAGATTGTGGAGAAAGCCAATTGTTCATTGGTGCTGCTCTGTGAGGAACCCTGGTGGAGCAGTGGCAAAGCACTCAGCAGCAGCAGCTAACTGATAGGCTGGTGGTTCAAACCCACCAGCCACTCCATGGAAGAAAGATGTGACAATTTGCTTTCATAAAGAGTACAGCCTTGGAGACCCTACAAGGCAGCTCCACTCTGTCCTATAGGGTTGCTATGAGTCAGAATCGACTCGATAGCCGTGGGGTTTTTGGTTCGTGCTCTGTGAGAATGAATACAGTACAACATGAAGAAAAGAACAGTGTTAGCATCTCTGGACTCTCCCTGAATAAATCTTTGAGTTAGTTTGATTGTCAGAAATTAGTATGAAAAGGAAGGAAGTTGAGATATTAATTACATAATTCATTAATCAAAAGCATAAATTGTTTATTGAAATGATCTGGTGTTCATATTAAAGATGCCCCAAGTTTGAGTAGTACTTAAATGGTACGTGAAATGAGATCTATCATAATCACATAAATACTTAATAAGCATTTAATAATTTTATTTAAATTCACATCATAATTAAGATGCAAGCAAACAGAACTGAAATGTAAGGCATTACACTTACTCCTTAAAAAAAAGAAATATTGTTTTGATTTGGACTCTTGTCTTTTTGGCAACAGGAGGTGTCCAACGACGTGACATTTTTAGTATCCTGTCCTGTTTTCATTTACCTTATACCACAGAGCAGAGAGAGTATTTAAGAAGACCCTATACATATTTGAACGATCTTTAGATTCGTTATGCAAAGAAAACTCTTGAATATTTTTTAGATGACTTATATTTTAATTGTATTTCAAAAGCAAGCAGCCAAGGGCAGACTTTCACAATGTTAAAGCAGCAGACTTTTGTGACAGCCTTCAGACTTAACTTTTAAAACTTGCACATTATGTTAATAAATGTGATAGAAAATTTCTACCACCATGAAGATCTAGAGAAAGGAGATATATTAAATGGTTAATCAAACATGCCTTAGTGGGGCAACTATAGAAATTCCTAGCTGCCTAAACATGAATTCAGTCAGGTTTATAATAAGAAAATTACAGCTATTTACTCAGGAAATGAAACTAGCCAAGTGGCAGGATAGCTCTCTAAAACAGATGCATCCTTTCAGTCTTCTATTTATCGCATGCTTATTCGCATTTATCATGGTTTCCTGGTCCCTTTGTAGTTCAACCCTGACAACTGTAAATCGACAAAAAAGATGAGACACAGTGGTAAATCAAAGAGAAGAACAATTACTTAAATAAATGGAAAACACGCTTGGTATTGTGGTTATAAACAAGTTGTATAGCAAGAAACAGAAAAATAGTATAGCCTCTGTTGCTTCCAGAGGTATGACCAATAGCATTTTCAAAATCACAAGACCATTTAGTTATAGGGAATGAATGAATACATAGAAGAGTAATTAATGTATGGAAAATATTAATATAATTGTGCCTATTACCAGAAAGGATTTAAATTGAATTCCTCTTTAAAGTTATCACTCATTCTTTCACTTAATCGGTTCCTGGTTTGGGGAGAAACTTTATCTTCTCCTGATCGGTCCTATCACAATAATCTTGAATTCTTCTTGGAACCCTAAGCTTGGCTAGTACATTTCTCAGAATGAAAAACATTCTGTTCTTGATAGTGGTCCAATTGTTCAGTCTCTACTCTGGAGGATTTATATTAACTATGACGTTGTTGAGCACTGTGAAATTTCTCTTGGTTTATACAACACTTGAAGCATATTCCATATACTAAACACCCGAGGAAAACGGCGGTGAATCACATGCTCTTAAAGGCTGCACGTTTGTCAATCTTTGATTTAGTCAAACTCAGTATCTGCACTTCTGTTATTTTTCTGCAAAGAAAGTGTTTTGAGCATGCTGCTAGCTCCGTAAAGCCACACGATTGTGATAAGTGACTTATTTCTCAATGAAGTAGGCTGCGTCTTTACTATCAGCAAAACTAAATAAATAGGTTTCAAATCCTATTATAAAATATCTTTTCTTTAAACTCAGAGTTGTATAGCACTA
This sequence comes from Trichechus manatus latirostris, assembly GCF_000243295.1. Classification (NCBI taxonomy): domain Eukaryota; kingdom Metazoa; phylum Chordata; class Mammalia; order Sirenia; family Trichechidae; genus Trichechus; species Trichechus manatus. The sequence continues at coordinate 3,187,774 of NW_004444110.1, forward strand.
AAATGAGACAGTCAAAACTGTTGTTTTGACCTATCATGAGTATCTAGCACATGTCCTCCTCCCAGGATTTTCCACGTTTTTGACAGTCTTCTTTACACTTTGTTTAAAAAATATAAGATAAGCTTTGCAATCCCACATGTGAAATGAAATCAGCGCAAATACTGTCTACATAAACTTGACAAGTTCAATTCATGGAAAAAGCTGAAATGTCAACAAGGTCTTCGTCAGAAGATTACAACACTTCCCTGCCATAATTATTATTATTATTTTATCTCGCTTCCAACAGATTATAGTTTGTTTAAGCTAAATAATTCTTTAGGAGGTTGACATTGAGAAGATTTAGTGCATAATATGGCGTGTGCTTGTTAAACTACAAAGAATTAATCCCACTAGATGTCACAAACAGCACCTGCTGAAGCCTGCTGTATTTGTCTGTCTCCATGGAATGTGTCAGAGCGAAATTAAGCAGGACTGACAGACTGAGTTATCAAAAACTCGACATGTCTGCTCTATACAAAACCTGCTCTCTTCTTACTACTGTGTATGTGTTTGGTAATTAACCCTGAATTAGCCAATTTTAAATAATTAAGTAATCACAACATGATTTTATACATTGTGAGATATACAGTAATTAGTCTTGACTGCTCTAACATGAATCTTCTAAAATAACTTCTAAGAGGGACTCAGAATCTTCTGGAGTAACTATGGGTACCAGTAACAAGTGAAACTTTGGGAAAAACCAAATCCTAGTCAACGTGGATATAAGGTATTATTCAACATGGATATAAGGTATTTTGTAGGTTCAGTAAGTAGTTATTTTCAGTTCATGAGGTAGATTGATTATAAAAATGTTCCTGATCTCCACCCCTCCCAGCATCACACCCTTTGCAGATCCTGAGTTCAAAAGTATTTTCCTCTATTATTTAAATCTGGCCTGACCTTGTGGCTTGCTTTGGCCATTCTTTCTCTCTCTAGAATCCTGCCACCACCCCCAGTGGAATTTCGGGTTAGCCTACTGAAGAATGACAGACCACATGAAGTAGAGCCAAGGCTTCCCAGACAGGGACTTCTAAAGCAATCAGACCCTGATTACTCTCCAGCTGCATGCAGAGACTTAAGTGAGCCCAGCCAAGATCAGCTGAGCCAAAGTCAGATCAGCAGAATCACTTAGCTAGCTAATAGACACATGAGAAAAAATAAATTGTTGTTTTAAGCTACTAAAGTTTTTGTTTATTTATTTGTTTGTTTGTTTTAGCCAAGGGACAGCAGGAGATGGAGAAGATAACCAAGGAATAAGCCCTTTGGTGTCCTAAGCCACTAAGTTTTGAGATAACTTTTTGTGCAGCAAATAAACAAAAGGGCTTACTTGGTTATAATCAAGCTTTTTATTCCTAACAATAGATTGCTTTATAAACTATTACATATGGAATAATTACATGTAGAAATAAAATTGTAAAGTCAATGTAATGCTCATTGGCTATCATCTCTCTTCCTAGATGCAAGCTTCTCCTCTGCTTGGAATGTCTTCTCTCCCCACCTCTTTTTTCTGGATAACTCTCACAGTCTAACCAAACTCATGTTGACCCTTACTTCTTACATAAAATATTCACCCATCTTCTTAACTG
>NW_004444110.1:3193009-3193773 GCF_000243295.1 Trichechus manatus latirostris
GCTTTTTCTGCATTCTGTCAAATTTCCTTTCTTATTTCTAGAAGAGTTCTGTATATTAATCTTTTGTATTCTGCCTCTGGTAATTCCAAGAAATTCTCTTCCTCCAGAGAATTTATTGATTCTTTATTCTGGGAGCTTGCAGAAGCCATCATGGACTGCCTCTTTACGTGACTTGGTATTGACTGTTGTCTCTGAGCCATCAATAATTTATTATAATTTTGTTTTGTATTTGCTTAGTGAGACCTAGCGTCTTATTTTGTTTTGTTTTGATATACCCAATAGGCTGCTCATGTGCACTAGTTTGATTTTTGACACCTTTGGATCTCTAACATCCCGTCACCAGGTAGTTAGTTCTGTAACAAAGTATGTGCACACAGGAGTCCATTAAATTTTCCTATATGGGTTCAGCTCAGGTGTTCAGGCAGTTGGTCACCAAGTGTGTGTTGCAGGCTCTCACCCCCAGTCCTAGAGAGGCATGGGTGATTGGTGCAGGCACTGGACTCTAGCAGTGGTAGCGGATCACCCGCTGAGCCAGGCAGGGGGCTGATGGCTACCCCTGAGAGTCTGAAAGGAAAGCATGTCCCTATTCTCTAGGGTGAACAGGTAGGTGAGTTTTGCAGCCAGACTAAGAACACCCCACTCTGTTGGCTGTAAAGACTCGAGGGCACCACTTTTTCTTGAACTCCTGTAGCAGGTGAGTAGGCACTTCAGGTGCTACCACCAGTCCTCAAGACCCTGATGCAGATCGATAAAAGTGCCTACTT
>NW_004444110.1:3194896-3214575 GCF_000243295.1 Trichechus manatus latirostris
TGGGGTCGCCATGAGTTGAAATTGACTTGACAATAATTGTTTTTTTATGTACGTGTGAAGTGGCATCTTATTTTGGATTTGATTTGCATTCACCATAGGGTCACTATGGGGCTGCTATGAGTTGGAATTGACTCAAAAATTGACACAAAAACAATAATAATGACTAATGATATTTAACATCTTTTCGTGTGCTTATTCAGAAAACTTCTAAACTGGCAATTGGAACAAAGCACATCGGCTTTGTGAAGATGAATTAACTGGCATTCAAGGAGACTGACTTAATTAGCATCCCAGCATAGTCAAGGATAATTCTTACACCTGTCCTGCTTGCAAAAAACTGGAGCTAAAAAAACCTCCTCAAGTTGGACAGTTGGTGAAAGAAAACTGATCTGGAGCCTAGGAAGAAATCCTGCAGAAAAAAAGGAAAAGAAGTATCAGCTGGAGTATTCTAACGAGGAATATAGCTCTAAAAAAGATTTACCAGAGGGACCAATATAACATTTCAGAAAGCCATTCTGCATTTTTAATATGGTACAAGAAGGCTTGAATCCTATTAAGTAAGATTAGAAAACTATAACTTGAGAACCAATTGAACTCAAAATATGAGGAAAGGAAGAGAACTGATAAACATTTCAAGGGCACCAGAATTAAAATAATAATTTAAAGTAATAAAAATGCATAAATGGCAGTACAGGAAATTAGCAAGGTTGAAAACATCTGTGTGAATCTCTCCTTGAATAAACTGAATATTTATAAAGACATGAAATGATACGATAGTTTATAGAGATTGAAGAAGACTGGAGCCAACTGAAAAATATTAGGTATAGCTAAGGAACAAACCTAAACATCTTCTAAAAGATACAGTCTCAGATGTTTTTAACACATATCTAGCCCCTAGTCCCAACACTTGTTGAGAATTTTAACTCCTGGCTAATTCTCATTCTCTTCACTATTACTTCTCCCATAATTCTTGGAATATTCGAGATGATACTTCTCACACCCTGGTCTCTCAGTTCCTTGAACTTCTCTCCTTCAATGATCTTTCCCTCCACCCTATATCAACTACCCACTCCAATGTTCATAGATGATGATATATTACCAATATTGTACTCCCTAGGTAATCTCCTTGGGTGATGCAAATAGTTAATGTGCTCTGCTGCTAGCTGAAAAGTTGGAGGTTGGAGTTCATTCAGAGGCTCCTTGGAAGAAAGACGTGGATGCCAATCTACTTCCAAAATATCAGTCACTGAAAACCCTAAGAAGCACAGTTGTACTCTGACACACATGTGGTTAATATGAGTCAGATCAGCTCGAGGACAGCTAGTACTGGTTTCTGTGATCTCAGATTCAGGAATCCCACGCTCTGACTCTTCCTCTCTTGCTCTTGCTCACTGCCATTGGTACCCATAGACCACAATTATTTTGCTCCCTCAGGAATCTACACCTTATGGGTACTACCACATTTTCACTTCCCTGTACTCCTCAGGTACTTTCTTTCTTCTTCTTTTACATCCTCCAATAAATCATTATCCCCATACGCCATCAAATCCTGACTTCCTTAAACTTTTGTCACAGTTAGCTGTCAAAATCCAGACCATACTTAACTCCAACTATTTCTCTACTCCATTTCTATAACCATGCAGCAGAATACTTAGTACGAAATGCAAAAGCATGCAAATTGGCCTCATTTTTAATTAATGTACAGAATTGGAGCATCAATAGAGCTGACTTACTATCCTGGTCCTTTCTTTTCCCCTTTCATTTACATCTTCTCAAATCTCCAATAAGCCCTCCATCATCCTCACTCTCAGCTGATGATTTTAATTTCTATCTTACTTTAAAAAAAAAAAAAAAGAAGCAATCAAAAAAGATCGTCCACATGTCTCCACTAGCTATCTTCAAACTTACTTTTAAATACCAACCCTTGTATTCTTCTTCCCTTCTTTTGAAATATATAAACTAGATGGGTATTGCTGCCATCTGTGGTGGAGTGGTTAAGAGCTCAGCTGCTAGACAAAAAGTTGGTAGTTTGAATCCACCAGCCATTCGAAACCCTATGGAGCGGTTCTACTTTGTCCAATAGGGTCGCTATGAGTCAGAATCTACTCGATGGCAATGAGTTTAGTTTTTTGGTTTATCTGCTTTTAACCTATTTTAAGTTGCTTTATTAGAAATTATTTCTTCTCTTTCCTGCATCCTAATTTTCTCCTCTTGGTTCTTTCCCATCTTAATACAAACATCCTACACTATTTCGTATCTTAAAAAGATACACTTTTTTTTAAATTCAACAACCCCCTCCAGCTACCACCCCATTTTTCTGCTAATTTTTGCAACAAAACTCTTTGAAAGGGTTTTATATACTCATTTTCTTCAATCATCCCCAGGCTCTGTTATATTCCAGCAAAGGTTTCTGTTTTATCGCTCCACCAAAGTAATTAATGCCAAGGTCACCGATAACCTCCAGATTATGAAGCCCAAGGGTCAAGTTTAGATGCCAACATGCTTTACCTATTAGTAGCCACACTTGATGCCTTCTCTTTCTTGACGTATTTTTCTTACTGGCTTCTGGATACCATTCTTTGTTGACGCTCTTTCTACCTCCTGGGTTGCTTCTTTTCCATCCCTGTTGTCAATTTTTCCTCAATTATTTTCCCTCTAAACAGTTGAACTCCTTTGATTTCAATCCAGTAACACGTCTTTAAAAATATCTACATATTGTCCATCCCTAAACTCTGAGCTCAACATCTCTACGTAGAAATCTAAAGAACAGCTCAAATGTTCCAGGTGCAAAACTGATACACTGATTTATTTCCACCCCAATTCCACTGCTCCTGCAGTCTTCCCCATGTCCCAGAGTAGCTTAGACAATGTAGTGATATAATCAAATTTGTTGTAAAAATGTCATTCTGTTAACATCATGAATTACAGGAGTATAAGAGCTGATTTGAATAAGTTAGTTATAAAGCTAAGAAATCATATGAAACAAATGGGAAAGATACTATTCGAACTAAAATTTCTTGGAAACTTTTTTTTAGAAAAATGATCAATTCAAAAATTAGATCCTCACATCACTATACACCACAATAAATCTCAAATATATATAATAATAAAATGGAAAATAAAATCACAAAATTTTTTATTTAAAGTATGCTGCATACAATGAGATACTATATCCATTTAAAAATTATATTTCACAAGAATATCTAAAAGAAGAAAATAGAAAATTAAGTTAAAATAAAGTATGCAATACTGTATGTTGTACATTCTGTATTAATCCAGTATTTTCCTTTTTCTGTAAAAGATTCATCAATATATAAAAATTAAAAGTTTATCCCTAGATAGAATAATTTGGGGATTTACAAAACTTTTCTTTACTCTTCTTTGCCAAATTTTTTATTTTAAATATGTATTAATTTTACAATTCAAAGTACCAATTTCTTAGAGAAGAAAGATTTCTGGGGGGGGGGGGAATTAAATAGAAACATTCATAATAATGAGTAAATTCCCAGCGTTAGTCTAACTAAACCAAAAAAAATCAAAACGACCTTATCGGACCGAGTAGAACTGCCCCATAGGGTTTCCAAGGAGCGACTTGTGGATTCAAACTTCCAACCTTTTGGTTAGTGACCAAAACACTTAACCACTGCACCACTAGGGCCTCCATTAGTCTAACCAGACAAACGTTATAAGCAAGTTCCTGCTGTTTAAGACCAAGACAACCTGAGGCAGAGCCCTGCAATAGAAAACCCAAAGAGGGTTTAAATCAGTGACTTAAGGTGATTGGAAAAGCTCAGAATGGAATGTCTGTCACTGTCAGAATTTGGGCGAGGATAGCAGATTCCCTCAATGATTCTATGAATAAGAGATGCAAACCAATATCATATGAAAAATAGAGTTTTTTTCTGCCTTCAGGAGGACTAAATGCAACTTAGAGCTGCAGCCTAAATTCATACTCCATTTGGAACAAAGAACAATATTAATTATAACATTTTGGATTCATGGAGATAAAGACAGTTTATTTTTCAGAATAGAATGGTAAGAAAATTCCAGAAATTAGGAGGCTGAATATGGCTATGCATGGGCAAGAGTAGGAAGAACCCAGTGGATTTATTTTAGATTACTCATTTTCGAAAGAATATTTCTTCTACACAGGGCAAACTTCAGAGTACACTGCCTTCCGCATGTCCCAAGACATTTTGAAGAAATTTGACATTAAGGCTTTGTTATGAGCAAATGACAAGATACCAATTTTCTTTTCCTCTTTATGGGAGACTCAACAATAGTCTAGGACACTGGTGGTTCAGTTATAGACTTTTTGCCTTCCATACAGGAGAGCCAGGTTTGATTCCCAGCCAGTACACCTCATGTGCTGCCATTACCAATCTGTCAGTGGCAACTTCCATGTTGCTGTGGTGCTGAATAGGTTTCAGCAGAGCTTCCAGACTTAGATGGATTATGAAGAAAGAACTAATGATTTATTTCCAAAAATCAATCAGTGAAAACACTGTGGATCCCAATGGTTCCATCCAATTGTGCATGCGGTCTCCATGATTCAGTGATCAACATGATGGCAGCTAACAACAACAATCAATAGTCTGTGATTGGTCCTTATTTAAATACCACTTTTGATTCTGCCCATCGTAAAATCTTCGGTGATGAAAATTTTTTTTTCCTCCTTAAGGTAGGAGCTCCGCATTATGACTCTCTCTAAACCAAATTGTTAGATACAGATTTTATAACATACCCTAGATTCCTAGTCAACAACCTATGAAAATAGATCATTTTCCCAAATCGAACCAAACTCATTGCCGTCAGAGTCAATTCCCGCTCATAGTGCCCCTACAGGACAGAGTAAAACTGCCCAGTAGGGTTTCCAAGGAAGTAGTCTTTAAGAAATCAGACTGCCAAATCTTTCTCCCAAGGAGCAACTGGTGGGTTCAAACCGTTGACCTTTCCATTCACAGCTGAGTGCTTAACCACTGTGCAACCAGGGTTTCTTTTCCCCTACCAATGGAATTAAATTTCCTATGCTTCAATATGTTCAAATTTACTTATCACTCATTCAGTTTTCCTACTTTTAAGATACTGCATAGGTGGTTACCATTATCATTTTTATTTAAATTCTAGGAAATACTAGTCAAATTCTCCTAAGTGCAGCAATAAGCCAGCAACAGTTCATGGCTAAAAATTTGATAAAATGTTTCACAAATAATAACCATTCAATTCATTACCTCTCATGCAGTTAAAATACGCTTAGATAACTAAGTGAATTGGAGTAAACAAAAATAAAGATTTTTCTGTATTTTCATTGTCACTATGAAACATCGCTAATAGTAGGACATCCTTTTATGTATGTTTGGGCTTTTATGTGAAAGCATTGTAATTTTTTCCTTTCAGAAATGGCAAACAAAACAACTTTTTCACCACTATTTGCATTTAACTATTATAGATTTAACTGTCTTAGACTTTACAATAACTAAAGTGAAGGCCCAACACCAATCCATTTCAACTCACTAATGCCTGGGGTATCAGTCTTTAAGTGTTTCATTTCATTTTTGACAACTTCCAATCTTCCTAAATTCAAACTTTGTATAGTCCACATTATTATTATTAATGGATGTTTTCAGCTGTTTCTTCTCATTTTGAGTCATGCCACATCAGCAAATGAAGGTCCTGAAAGCTTTACTTCATCCACTCGAAGTAGAGTCATTAAGGGTCAACTCTACTAGAAGGTGACACCTTGGAATTATGGTGTTGACAAAGACTATTGAATATACCATGTACTACCAAAGGAACGAACAAATATGTCTTGAAAGAAGTACAAGAATGCTCCTCAGAAGCAAGGATGACGAAACTACGTCTTACAAGCTTTGGACATGTTATGAGGAGGGACCAGGCCATGGAGAAGGACATCATACTCGGTAAAGTAGAGGGTCAGCAAAAAAAGAGGAAGACCCTCAAGGAGATGGACTGACACAGTGGCTGCAACAATAGACTCAAGCATAACAAAGATTTTGAAAATGTCACAGGACTGGGCAATGTTTCGTTCTATTGTACATAGAGTCACTATGAGTTGGAATCGATTCCATAGTACCTAACAACAACTACTAGCAGGAGGAAGCTCATCCCCAGTCGTAACTTGAGTGCCTTACAACCTGAGGGGCTCATCTTCCAACACTGTATCAATGTTGCACTGCTATTCATATGGTTTTTCACTGACAGATTTTTTTTTTAGAAGTAGATTGTCAGGTCGTTCTTCCTAGTCTGTGTTAACTTAGTCTGGAAGCTCTGCTGAAACCTGTCCTCCGTGGGTGACCTGGACCTTTAGTGGCACAGTGGTTAAGAGCACAGCTGCTAACAAAAAGTCGGTAGTTCAAATCCACCAGCCACTCCTTGGAAACCCTATGGGGCAATTCTACTCTGTCCTATAGGGTTGCTATGAGTCAGAATCAACTCAACAACAACAGGTTTGGTTTTTTGGTATGGGTGACCCTGCTGGTATTTGAAATGTCGGTGGCATAGCTTCCAGCATCACAGCAACATGCAAACCACTACAGTAGGACAAACTGAAGATGAGTGGTGGCTTCAATTCAAAAACACTTGCAGCAGTATTATCGACAGGGAACTTCCAGAAATTCAAACCTGATTTAGAAGAGGATGTGGAATGAGGGATATCATTGCTGGTGTCAGATGGATCTTGGCTGAAAAGAGAGAATACCAGAAAGAAGTTTGCCTGTGTTTTATTGACTACGTGAAGGCATTCGACTGTATGGATCATAACAAATTATTGATAATATTGCAAAGAATGGGAATTCAAGAATACTTAATTGTGCTCATATGGAACCTATACATAGACCAAGAGGCAGTCTTTCAAACACAACAAGGGGATACTGATTGTTTTAAAGTCAGGAAAGTTGTACGTCAAGGTTATATCCTTTCACTATACTTATTCAGTCTGTATGTTGAGCAGATAATCCAGGAAAATGGACTATATGAAGAAGAATACAGCATCAGGATTGGAGGAAGAATCAGTAACAATCTGCAATATGTAGATGACACAAAATTGCTTGCTGAAAGTGAAAAGAACTTGAAGCACTTACTGATGAAGATCAGACTATGGCTTTCAGTATGGATTACGCCTCAACATAAAGAAAACAAAAATTCTCACAACAACTAGACCAATAAGCAACATCATGATAAACAGAGAAAAGACTGAAGTTGTCAAGGATTTCATTTTACTTGGATCCACAATCAATGCCAATGGAAGCAGCAGTCAAGAAATAAAACGATGCGGGATGAGGGTGGAAAAACACTAAATAGACAACAGATAAGTGGTAACTTTGGTGAGGTTAAGACAGTACACAATACTGGGGAAGCCAGCACAACTTGACTAAGGCAAGGTCATGGAAGCTCCATAGACACATCCAAACTCCCTGAGGGACCAAATTACTGGGCTGAGGGCTGTGGGGACCATGGTCTCAGGGAACACCTAGCTTAATTGGCATAACATAGTTTATAAGGAAAATCTTCTACATTTTACTTTGGTGAGTAGTGTCTGGGGTCTTAAAAGCCTGTGAGTGGCTATCTAAGATACTCTACTGGTCTCACCCCTTCAGGAGCAAGGGAAAATGAAGAAAACTAAAGATACAAGGGAAAGATTAGTCCAAAGGACTAATAGACCACAAATACCACAGCCTCCACCAGACTGAGTCCAGTACAACTAGATGGTGCCTGGCTACCACCACTGACTGCTCTGACAGGGATCACAACAGAGGGTCCTGGACAGAGCTGGAGAAATATGTGGAACAAAATTCTAACTCAAAAAAAGACCAGACTTACTGGCCTGACAGAGACTGGAGAAATCCTGAGAGTATGGCCCCTGGACACCCTTTTAGCTCGGTAATGAAGTCACTCCGGAGGTTCATCCTCTAGCCAAATATTAGACAGATCTGAAGGACAAAACGAGACTAAAGGGGCACCGGCCCTGGGCAAGGGCTAGAAGGCAGGAGGTGACAAGAAAGCTGGTAATAGGGAACCCAAGTTCAAGAAGGGAGAGTGTTGACATGTTGTGGGGTTGTTAACAAATGTCATAAAACAATATATGTACTAACTGTTTAATGAGAAGCTAGTGTGTTCTGTAAATCTTCATCTAAAGTACAATAAAAAAAATACAAATAAAAGAGAAGATTAAACAAGAGCACAGAGGAGAAATGGGAGAAAGAAATGTCAAGCCACATGAAGATTACCCAGTAGCAGAAGCTCACAAGAGACAAGGACATTCCTCCAGAGCCAGCAGAGAGATAAAGTCTTTCCCTAGAGCCTGCAACCCTGAATTCAGACTTCTAGCCTACTAAACAGTGAGAAAATAAATTTCTGTTTGTTAAAGCCACCCATTTGTGATATTGCTGTTATAACAGCAACTAGATAACTAAAACACTCTTGTTATGTTCAAAAAGAAATAAAACAATGTGTTGCATTGGACAATTTTGCTGCAAAAGACCTCTTTCAAGTGTTAAAAAGCAAAGATGTCACTTTGAGTATTAAGGTGACCCAAGCCATGGTATATTCAATCTCCTCATATGCATGTGAAAGCTGGACAATGAATAAGGAACACCAAAGAATTGATGCATTTGAATTATGGTGTTGGTGAAGAATACTGAATACACCATAGCCTTCCAGAAGAATGATCAAATCTGTCTTGGAGGAAGAACATCTAGAATGTTTCTTCAAAGTGAGGATGGAGAGACTTTGTCTCACATACTTTGGAGATGTTATCATGAGGAACCAGTCCCTGGAGAAGGACATCGTGCTTGGTAAAGTAAAGGGTCAGCGAAAAAGAGGAAGACCCTCAAGGAGATGGATTGACACAGTGGCTGCAACAATGGGCTCAAGCATAACAATGATTGTCAGAATGGTGTAGGACCAGGCAGTGTTTCCTTCTGTTGTACATAGGGTCCCTATGAGTTGGAACCCACTCGACGGCACCTAACAACAACAAAGTGAATGGATGTCATGGAGTTTGTTTCCTGACTAGAATCAGTTAAAACAATTCAGAGATCTGAAGTAGATGTAAGATAGAGAATAGAAGAAAGAAAAAAAAGTTTTGTTTTCTTCCACATTTATTGATCTCCTTGAGATTTTGTTACATTACTAGCAGGAGTTCTGATTTTTGATTTTGTACATTCAGCAACTATGAAATAGAAATTCTTCACACAATGTCCCTTGTGATCAATAAAACACTGCAGTTTATTGCATGGAAAACATATTTTTCAAAATGAGTCCATAATTTTCCAATTACCAGTACAGATGGGTTTATTAGACTTATTCATTCTTGGTTAATATTGCATATGAATATCAACATATTTAATTTTTCAAAGCATAAATCAGTTAACACAAATTTGTATTCACTGTTAAATAGTGTGATGGTTAAGATTGTATGTCAGCTTGGCTAGGCCATTATTGTCAGTGTTTTAGCAGTTGTATAATGTTGTGATCACTTCCCTGTTGAAATTTGACATGTGATCACCCCCATGATGGAATCTGCTGAGTGGTACTGGCGGAGGCGGGGCCTGTGGCAGCTCACTGCCCCCTCAGTTTCATCTCTCTGCCTTCTGCCAGTTACTTTCTGCCTGCTCACCTTGCCAAGGTTTTTGGCTTGTTCCAGACTCAGCAGCTGCCTCTTGTTGTCTCACCTCCGGTTCTTGGGACTTGAGCTAGCAGCTTACCTGTTGATCTTGGAATTCGTCGAACTTCTCAGCCTGCGAGCAAGGGTCCGGTTCCCTGACCTGCTGACCTTGGGTTCGCCAGCCCCTGCAGCTACGTGAATCAGGAGAAACCTTGCAGTCTTGTCTACTGATCTTGGAATTCATTGACCTTCACAGCCTATGAGCGGGAGCCCCTCTCCAATCTGCCGATCTTGGGTTCACCAGCTTCTGCGGCTCTGTGAATTGGGAGAGGCCTCTACCCTGATCCGTGGACTTTGGACGTTTTAGCCTCTACAATTGCGTGAGCTATTTTCTTGATATAAATCTCTCTCTATATATATTTATACGCTTTACTGGTTTTGCTTCTTTAGAAAATCCAGCCTAAGACGTTTGGTACCGAGAGAGTGGGGTGCTGTTCTAACAGATACCTAAAACGTGGAAGCAGTTTTGAAACTGTGAATGGGAGAGGAGCAGCAGTGGCAGAGGACCAGCAACAGCAGAGAACCTGCAGCAGCAGAGAAGCGGCAGTGATAGAGAACCAGCAGCAGCAGAACCAGGAGACCAGCATGAGATTGCATTGGAGCCAACCCACAGAGCAAGAGAGCTGAGTGCCTGTGCGCAGGAGGCTTCCTGGAGGAGTGGGGTGCCTCCAGGCACTTACCGGTGGAGGGAGCTACAGAGCTTTGGAACACTTGCCCCAGCAGGGCAGATGCGGGCGTTGAGGCCCGAGGGCAAGAGACCACAGGAAACAGAAGCAGAAGCTGAAGAGACAAGGGACACAAGAAGCTGAGCTGCCTCAGTCTCAAAAGGTATGGCCAAGACCTCAGGGTTTTCTAAGGGTGGAGCCATGCCCTCTGTGTTTCTAAGGGTGGAGTTGCCACTCTGATGGACGGGAGAGTGGTGTGCCTAAAGCCGAGGGAGCAGAGTTGCTGTCCCAGTGGGCCTGGAAGGCGGAGCTGAAGCCCAGGGCTAAGGGGCCTCCACTCAGAATCTGGAGAGTATGGCCAATACCTAGAGTCTGGAGGGCAAGGTTATTGTGTAAATTGTCTCAGAGAAAAGAGGATTATTTTCAAAGCCTTGAGGGCTAATGTAATGTGTTCTGCTGACTTGCCTGGTGCCTGCTATCCCTTCTTTTCCTCCAGTTTCTCCCATTTGTAATGGAAATGTCTAGCTTGTGCCTGTTCTGCAATTGTACCTTTGGAAGCAGATAACTTGTATTCTAGATTTCACAGACGAAGAGGAATTTTTGGATTTTGGACTTGGAGTTAAGACTTGCTATGATATGACAGGATGAATACGTTTTGCATGTTGCAAGGATGTGATTTTTGGGGGGCCAAAGGGTGGAATGTTATGGATTGATTGTGTCCCCCCAAAAATGTGTGTATCAATTTGGCTAGGCTGTGATTCCCAGTGTTGTGTGGTTGTCCTCTACTTTGTGATTGTAATTTTACGTTAAAGAGGATTAGGGTGGGATTGTAACACCACCCTTACCCAGGTCACATCCCTGATCCAATGTAAAGGGAGTTTCCCTGGGGTGTGGCCCGCACACATTTTATCTCTCAAGAGATAAAAGGAAAGGGAAGCAAGCAGATAGTGTGGGACCTCATACCACCAAGAAGGCAGTGCCAGGAGCAGAGCGTGTCCTTTGGACCCAGGGTCCCTACGCAGAGAAGCTCCTAGTCTGGGGGAACACTGATGAGAAGGCCGACAGAGAAAGAAAGCTTTCCTGGGAGCTGACACCCTGAATTTGGACTTTTAGCCTACTTTACTGTTAAGAAATAAATTTCTCTTTGTTAAAGCCATCCGCTTGTGGTATTTCTGTTGTAGCAGCACTAGATAACTAAGACAAAATAGCAACCATCAACACTATTTGTTTCTAAATTTTTTCATCATCCCAACAGAAGGTCAGTGTCCCCTAAGCAATGACTTCTTCTTTCCCCTTCTTTCCCACTAATAGACTGGTAACCAGTAATAAACTTTGATCTCTGTACCTTTGCCTACTACAGCTGCTATCTTTTTTTTTAGGGGAGAAAAGCATTCTCAGATTATTTTCTCAGAGATACATTAAGAATTTGTGGAAAAAACAAAGATTCTTAAATAGAAGAATCATTATAGCTTATCTTCAAATTAACTTCTTTTTGAACGCAACTCTTTTGACCATATATTTTGAAGAAAATTAAAAAACTTACAGTATAACAAATAATTCTCAGCATATGTTAGTATTATATGAAATTTTTGTAACGATATCTAAATTAAATAAGAATTATAAAATTGTAATTGTTTAGAAAATTCATAATCTAAGTTTTTTACAGGCATAATTTGAAAATGTTTCAACAAAATGTATTTTCTTCAAGGTAATATATTTTTCCCAAGGCTACACCTTTCCCAAATGAAACCTAAAATTGTATATACATGAATCATGTTATTAAGCTGTTCAATGCTCCTATGGTAGGACTCAACAGATTTTTGTGTTCTGGTTTTGGCTTCACTAGACCACTTCTTCCCAGAATTGGTTTGAGTGAGTTTATCACTATGGAAAGATCTGGGCACTGTAAATCATAACAGCCACTACTATCTTGCCTTGTGACCTTGATCACATTGTTTGAGGTCTCTTGGGCTTTATTTTCTGAATCTGTAAACTAATAACTTCTGCAAAGAGTTAGGACAAACTATAAGGTTAGATGGAGCTGAATTCACAGAAGTGCCCTTACTTCTGACACTAATTACAAGTTGGGATGTTACCAAAACCACCCTCTGTTTCAATAATTTGCTCAAAGCACTTCCAAAATCCACTAGAAACTGTAATAGTCATGGTTATGGTTTATTACAAGGAAAAGATACAGATTAAACTCAGCCAAAGGTAAGAGGCACACGAGGCCAAGTCCAGGAGGGGTCCATAAGCACAGCTTCCTGTAATCTTCTTCCTATGGGAACATGGATGGCATTATCAACTCCTCCTGACCACTATATTTGACAATACGCACAGACTATTGCCAATTAGGAAAGCTTACCCAAGCCTATGGTGTGTTGAGTTTTTATTGGGGCTTGATCACAAATTGCCTGCCTGGCTGACCTTCAGTCTCCAGTTCCTCCAGGAGGCCAACATAATAAATACCCTTAGTTACCAGCCCTTCCAGAGCTGGCAAGTGATACCACGTGGTCGAAAGCTCCCATCACAAATCACGTTATCAGACTGTTCAGTGGCCAAAGCCCCCAGGCAAACAACACTCCTATCAGGCAACACATTCCAGGGGCCTAGAGTTCACCTCACAGTAGCCAAGGGCAAAGGCCGGACCTTTCTTTGTTGTTGCTGTTATGTGCTGTCCATTGGGTTCTGGCTCATAGTGACCCTATAGGACAGAGTAGAACTGCCCCATAGGGTTTCCAAGGAGTGGCTGGTGGATTTGAACTGCTAGCCTTTTGGTTAGCAGCCAAACTGTTACTCATTGTGCCATCAGGGCTCCAGCCCTCTCTTTGGGTAAGGTTAATTCTTCACCACACATCCTCTATGGATCTTCTGGTCCTAGTATTCTGAACATTGCAACTGGATCCAGTTCTGCCAGACAAGAGCTGTCGAAAAACGAAATAAAAAGCTACCTACCCCAGTTGCAATAATATTTACTAAATGTGATTACGAGAATACCTGCTCCATATGTATTTTAATTACACGTTTATCCCACTGCCCAAGTCCAACCCCTTTCAAGGAACAAAGGTAAGATTGTTTAGGGGAAAAGTGCCATTGTGTAGGAGTCAGGGGCCTGAGGGAAGTGCTCATTTTTAGTCATACTTTCAAGATTTATGGCATGTTCTCCTTCCTTTCCCTACCTGCTCCTGCCTCCTACAGCAAAGAACGGAAAGAACTCAGCACATTAAGTACTGATAATAGACTAATATGTCTGTTTACAGATCTCATCATCATGGTGATTGGTGCCTTGGAAATTAAAGGAAGGATTGCCAACCGTAATGTTTATCCCCCCAAAATCCCCTGTAGTGCCAACAGCGTATCTTCGTATCTTATCAACGCTTGTCTTTAAGCATAATACACATCCTAACAATTACTATGCATTCTCATTGCACATTGAGTCTGATCAGTCGGATGAGTTAGAAAAGCTTTCCAATTTCAAGAATCCTGAATTTTAAAATAAGACTGCAATAACAAGATCTCTAGAAATACAAAAGAGTTGAAGTAACTTGAAACTGCCATATATGGTTTATTCTATCAAGGTGCTGTTGCCGCAATTTCTTAAATGTGCTCTAGTTGGACATATTTTTTATTCTGAACTTTGAATGAGGATAACTTTAGATTGCATACTTTACTTAGGAAAAGACTAGGCAATGTTGTTCATCCATGTTAACAGGCATAATTGAATTCTCCAAAATTGTTTAAAAAAACAAACTGATTTTTTAAAATACTAGCCCAAAGTCTGTAGACACAAAGACCATTAAATTAAAACATGAAATCAGTGCAATGAAAAATAAAAAGAAACCAAAAAAAAAAAAAGACTTCCCCAAGCCTCCAGAATTTGAAAAAGTATTGACTTGGCATTTCTTAAGCTGGCTTGACCTAAAGTACATCCTGTGACTCATAGTCCCATTACTGCTACAGTCTTTCTGGTCCAAATTGCTGGGAGGAAGGGAAGTACTGCTATAGATACTTAACATGATTAAATAACCTAGGGAACAGAGTCTTATAAAAGCTGCATCTTGAGCAAGGTGCAGTGTTTCTCATTTCTTTGTTCCTGCATCACTTTTATGATCCCTTCTTGGAAGGAAGGTGCAATCTATTTCTATTTAGAAAAAGATCCAAGTAACAAGAATATTACTGGTGTCGAAAAACATCTGTAAGTTGTTTCTTACTGCTCACCACAAAGCTGGCTTATTATTTTAATGCAATTTTACTGGGTCCTTATTCAAAATACTCTACTTTAGCTTCTCTTTGCAAGCAGAGGAGAATAGTAGTTTTGTCTCTATTTGCGGGAGATTCAACATGAATGGATTCAACAATCATTTCCTGAAGGACCTTTATATGTAAGGCCTGAAATGAGGAAGAAAGTAGTTTGGGAGCTATCATGTGGAATTTGGAGCTGCCCATAGATAGGTGATGCAGTGGTTAAGTGCTCGGCTGCTAACCAAAAGGTTGGCAGTTTGAATCCAGTAGCTACTCCTTGGAAACCCTATAGGGCAGTTCTACTCTGTCCTACAGGGTCGCTATGAATTGGAATCAACTTGACGGCAACGGGTTTCGGTTTTTTTTTTTTTAAATAGATAGCAAGACCACATCAGCTTCAACATGTCTTTGAAATAAGATGGAAGATGCCATGAGAAAAAAGTTCAAAGATTTTTTTTCCCAGCCATTTACGGTTTTAGATATCCCTGATTATTATGATTTCATTGATATGATACAGATATCCCATGGTTCACGCTATTTTTCTGATTTTTATATCATAGGTGATCCGTGTTCTAATAAATTCTGATAAGAAAAAATTATCACAGAAAATTACAAAACAATCACAAGAAAAGATCCTTCTTTTAATAAAAGAATCAAGTATAGTTCACTTTTAAATAGAAATCATGCATTTAATATTGAATTTCAAAAGTTCAATTTATATGAAACTGTTGAGCAAAGCAGCTTTTACATGACTGAGTTTTAGTCCTTTGAACCAGATTTCTGCCATCAGGGTAGTTTATACTTTTATATATATATATATTTAACATTTTCAAAATAATGTGTTTCATTATTTTTCAAAACAACATTTTTATAACTAGGAAACACTAATCATTCTCTTTTAAGCATTATCTTGAATATAGGGTAGCTGTGAGTTGAAATTGACTCAAAGGCAAGGGTTTTTTGTTTTTTGATTATCTGTTTAGATTCTTTCTAACTAATTTCATTAAGTACCCAACTGGCTGTCTGGAATATTTTATCAAGCAGCAATATGTGGGTTACCACTAATAAAATGAGCTTTACAGTAGAGAAAAATCCTTAATCAGGAATAGAGGGTTACCTTTTTTTTTTTTTTTTGTGGTGATGATTTACTCTAAATTAGCAGTTTGTAGCAACTGAGGAATTAAGAGAGCTAAAACGAACATATTTAGTATTTCTAGCAGTTTTGATGTCAACCCCACAGCTTTCTTCAGTGTGGGACAGATTCTATAATGATGTTCTGTTTTCACGAAAGCAGTCCAAGGGGTTAAGAGTGGATCAAGGATTAGTTGCTACTACGTGTATGAATTTTTACAGGCTTATGCTAGACATAGAGATACAGGCGCTTTCTGTTTAGTCTGAATCAAAACCAGTTTGGTAGTAACCTTTGTTGGCTGTGTAACGATAAAAAGGGCCTGATTACCTTTAAATTTCTTTTTTTTTTTCCACAAGCAGGAATGCAACAAAATATAAACCAGTTTGAGTTTATTATTTCAGAAATCCTAAAAACACACACTTAAAATGATTTGTACAAGTAGACTTTCCTTGTCAGAGTCTCAGAGATACTCCTAACTATTGGTAAGAATTTTAAAAAAAATTTTCAAGGGGAAACCACATACAATTTTGCAGGATTTGTGCTGTCCCACAGAAACTATTCTGCCTTTAAGATCCTGAGCCAGGCCACCACTAGACTGTCAATTCCACCATGAAAGAGCTGTCATCAAGCACGCTGAGTCAATAAAGGCGGGTTCATTTGCTGTGATAGTAGGAAAGTTCCTATCGTCTTGACCTTAACAAAGGTGAGATCTCTGAATATGTTCAGCGTGCAGGAACTTGGAACTCCCTATCTCCTCTAAAGAATGACCTGGAGGTGGGCCAGTGTATGTTGGAGGATCAGTGGGGTGGGAGGACCTGTAAACAGGCATTTAGTGTATTCAAAACAGACAGGAAAGTTGGATGGGTGGGGACTGTACAGGAATCATCAATTTTTCCACATGAATATAGGAAGTGATGATCCTTTAACCTGTAAAACTGCGCATGAAAATGACTTGGTTTGTGAGAGTATGAGGGGGATTTTTCTGTACGTTGCCAGTATATAATCAAACTGATCTCCCACAAACATACTTGATGTTTATCATAGAAGACTTATGTAAATTATGGTAAAATATTGCCAGACATTGGATTCTCCAACTTCCTTGGGACTTAAACTGTTTAAGCAACACTCAGCAACTTCAACTGTACCTCTGCATGAGTTCCCTGTTGTTGTTCTGTGCCATTGGGTGGATTCTGATTCACAGCGACCCTATATGACCAAGTAGAACTGCCACACAGGAATTCCTAGGCTATAATCTTTACAGACGGGGAGCAGATTGCCAGGTCTTTTCCCCCACAGAGTGGCTGGTGGGTTTGAACCACCAACCTTTCAGTGAGCAACCGAGCATGTAATCATTGTACCACCAGGGCTCCTTTTATTTTCCTGGGGCTGCCTTAATAAAATACCACACCCTGGGGGCTTACAACAACAAAAATTTATTATTTCACAGTTCTGGGAACTAGAAGTCCAAAATCACAGTGTCAGCCATGTTGATTCCTTCTGAGGCCTCTGAGGGAGAATCTGTTCCATGCTTCTCTCCTAGCCTCCTGTGGTTTCCCATTATCCTTGGCATTGACCTTACCAAGACATCACTTCAATCCTTGCCTCCGTCATCAAGTAGTTCTTCCCTGTGTGCCCCTCTCTGTCTCAGTGTCTCTTTTCCTTTTCTGAGATGTACACCACTCATACTGGATTAGGGCCCACCCTACTCTGGTATGACCTCATATTAACCTAACTTATTACATCTACAAAGACCCTGTTTCCAAGTAAGGTCACATTGACAGTTCCTGGAGATTATGGCTTCAACAGATCTTTTTTCAACCCATCACAAGCCCTTAGGATTTAAGTAGGCCATTGGCCAAGTTATGCAACTTAACAAAGCAGCATGCATTCTTTTTTTCCCTTTCTTATTTTATTTTTCTTTTCCTTGTTAACGACTTTAAATTACCCCAAGTCACAGCTTGTTAAGGGCCTCAGGCTGTTCATAGGTGCTATATAAATTCAAAAGATTGGTTTCTACCCAGAGAAGCTTGTCCAGTAATGCTCCAGAAAGATCATTCTATTTATTAACTGGCAGCTGGCATGTTTTTTATTACTCTACTGGGTGTAGACCTAATTTTTTTTTTTAATTCATTATGTCTCTTACTAATAATTGTGTTTATCTTACAGGAAGCATTTTCTACTTCAAAATGATACATTATGAACTTTGTTGATAATTGCCCATAGAAACTCTGGTCCCTTTCCTTTTGATCATAATATATTTTTTGACATTAGCAGTATTAATAAGAACTAGCATTTATTGATTGATTCAGTGTTCAGGGATCTCTTCTAAATGCTTTACATTTGTTAATTTAATCTTCATTCACCAAAACTGTGGGAAGTAAGCACAAATATAATCTCCTGTTTGCAAATGAGGAGATAGAAGTACTAAGTGGCAAAATCCAGATTGAAATTCATAAATTATGCTCAATCATATTAAGAACATCTTAACACTGTCAACTACTTAAAGATATTTTGTAGTTGGTACAACTTTGATTTGGCTAAAATATCAGATTATATGTTGTTGTTGTTGAATTAATTTCAACCCATAGTGACCTCATGTGACAGAATAGAACTGCTCCATAAGGTTTTCTTGCCTGTAAGCTTTACACAAGAAGATTGCAAAGTCTTTTTCCCTCAGAACCACTGGGTGGGTCCCAGCAGCCAACTTTTCAGTTAGCAGCTGAGTGCTTAAACATTGTGCCACAAGGGTTCCTTATATTAGTACTAGGGAAAGGCATTTATATTTGAAGTATTAGTAACAACTAGTACCTATTTAACCTATTTATCTGCCTGGCATCTTCTAAGTATTTCATACATATTGTCTAAGTTTCTTAGGATTGCCATTACAAAATACCACAAGGGGGTAGCTTTAAAGAACACACATTTATTTTCTCACAGTCCTGGAAGCTAGAAGTCCAAACTCAGGGCCTAAGCAGGACCAGGTTCTCTCTCTGTTCACTCTAGGGTAGGATCTTTCATTGTCTCCTCCGGCTTCTGGTAACCCCAGGAGTTTATTGACATTTCTTAGCTTATAGATGTGTCTTCACATGGTGTCTGTCTTCCCCCTGTGTGATCCTGTCTGCATGTCTGTTGTCCGTTTTAAAAGACACTACTTAGAAGGCATTAGAGACCACCCTACTCTAGTACGACTTCGTTAACTGATAACAAAAGAGAAACCTATTTCCATAAAATGTCGTATTCACTGGTATAGGGTTTACGACTTCAACGTATTTTTGGGGGGGCATGATTCAATCCATAATACATATTAACTAATTTAATCTTCACTACAGCCCTTTGAGGCAGTTGCTGTTAAGAAAGAAATCCATTTTACAATGGAAAAACTGAGGCACAGAGAAGTTAAATAACTTGTCCAAAGGGACACAGCCAAAAAGTGGCAGAGCTAAAACTTGAACCAGGCAATTTGTCTTGAGTCTGTTGTTTTAACCACTATGTCATGCATTTCTGAAAAACTATAAGGGACTATATTCTCAATTCAAATTAGGGACTTTTTTTTCTTCTTAAGCTCCTGTCTAAACTTACATTAGCATGTTTTGTAACGTTAGTGGCTGTGTCTTTACTTCTATGTTTCTGGCTTCTAATGAAGTCCTTGTCTCTCATTAAGCAATTAGTAAATATCTGAGTACAATAGACATGATCTATGTGGCATAAGATTGTCAAAATAATTTCTGCATTGAGAAAATTAACACTTAAATAGATCCCACATTAAATTGTCTAAAATTTATGTCAAGAAAGAGTTGCTGAATGGCTTTTGGATTTTTTTTTTAAATTTTTTTTATTGTACTTTAGATGAAGATTTATAGAACAAATAGTTTCTCATTAAACAGTCAGTACACATATTGTTTTATGACATTGGTTAACAACCCCATGACATGTCAACACTCTCCCTTCTCAACCT
>NW_004444110.1:3215206-3216155 GCF_000243295.1 Trichechus manatus latirostris
TCCAGCTCTTTCCAGGACCCTCTGTTGTGATCCTGGTCAGAGAAGTCAGTGGTGGTAGCCAGGCACCATCTAGCTGTACTGGATTCAGTCTGGTGGAGGCCTTGGTAGCTGTGGTCCATTAGTCCTTTGGATTTTTTTTAATGACTCATTTTCCTGTTAGTTGTCCCCCTCCTGCTTGTTGTACCTAGATTTTGTTGGCTTTCCTTTCCTATTCCCTTGAAGAGGAAGTGTTCAGTAATTCTCCACCATTGTGAAATTTGGCTCTTTTGCAGATTTAGAAAATTAGCAGCATCCACCTCAGGATGCTGAGACCAAACAGTAGGTTCAAAAGAATTCTTTCTCCAACAGGTTGTTCTTGCTCTCATAATGAATACCTCTTTACTTCTCTTTAAAGGATAGGTTTAAAAGCAGAAATTTGAAAACTTCACGAGATTCATAAGATAAACTATCTCTTTAATAAATCACTTTAACTATAAGCAGTTAGAAAGCTTTAGTAAGGTCAATTTTGAAGATCCAAGACTTTAAGGTAGTTTAAACAAGGCTTGAATAAGCAGCCAAATGTTCTGAACCAGAATTCCAAGCCTATTGGTAATGATAATATTATTTATCACTTAGATAATTCTTTGCAGACAGCAACCATTAATCATGGGTATCCCACTGTGTAATACTTGAGTTTTTGATTATCAGTTTATAAAGGCAAAAATTGAAGTTGAGAGGAGAAGGGTGTCTTCATGGTCATAACCGGAGTTATTATTTGAGCAAGAATTTAACATGTAGTTTTTGTGATTCTTTATCCAGTGTTGTATTCCACAAACTGTTACCTTATTTTAATGCCAAGACTTTTTATGTAACTACCTGAATACACAAAATTAGTCAAACTCTGCTTGCAATATCCAGGTTGCTTATAGAAAACAGTGTGGAAAGGAGTTACAAGACCTAGAAAAGATTC
>NW_004444110.1:3218052-3220197 GCF_000243295.1 Trichechus manatus latirostris
AGAAAGCCTTATTTCTTGTAGTAACAGAGCTGATATTGTGGAAAACCAAACCCAGAGTCTTATCATAAGAGTGGCTGCATTACAACATCAATTGAATTCCTAACCTAGAATGATTTCTGAAGTTAAAATGAGGGTATTGATTGGGAAGAAATGGAATCCTGAAACTTGGGATGGGGACACATGGGTATATATAATCAGGAAGCTGGGAACACTGAGTCCCTAAATTGTATTGTATCACTCCAACCAACAGAACCAACCCTCTCATTCCCGTCTGAAGAGATTACCCCATCTTTGTCTGCTAAGCCCCTTCCCCAACAAAACCATTAGCCCCTCTGTCCCCATCTGATGCAATTAACTCAGCTGTGCCCGAAGAGTCTGTCTGAGATATTGCCTGGGGCATTGCCTGAGCCAGATGACTTACAAAACATTGCTGAATGACCCCAGGACCCACCCCACCACCCATTTCTGCTTCTAGACCTATAACTAGACTTAAGTCCTAGTAAGCCCCAAGAAGAAAAGTACAAACTGTGATTCAGGAAGAGGTACACTACACTCCAAAAGAACTGCTTGATTTTTCTAATATATATAAACAGAAAGCTGGGGAATATGTGTGGAAATGGCTATTAAGGACGTGGACTAACAGTACAAAGAACATAAAGTTAGATTGGTCTGAGTCTATTGATATACGCCCACTAAGCACAGATTATTCATTCAGTGTTTTGGCTTGAGAGGTTAGAAAAGAATCTAAGTTTATTTGCTTTGTTCACGGAAGCATGGATTAAGTGGTGGCCTACACTAAATCAAGTTGAAATGCCAGACCTGCCTTGATATACTGTAGAAGACAGTATCCAAAGGCTTAGGGAAATTATCATGTTACAGTAGATTTATCAGATTGGACCCACAGACCTACCCATGAAGTATCCAGAGGGCACGCATTTTACCACAACAGTGAGAAACAAACTTGGGAAAGGAGCCCCAGCATCCTTGAAGATTGCTGTGATTGCTATTTTATATAAGTCAGATTTGACAGTGGGAACTACCCTAACTGAATTAAGACACCTAACTACAATGAGTCAGAATAGTCTGATTCATGTGGACTTATGGAGTTCACTCCTCAGTCATGGTGTCTCTAGCAGAGAAATAGATGGGAAATCTACTAAATATTTACTTGATCTGTACAAGTGGAAGAATTCAAGGTCAAGCGAACAGCAATCTAACTTGAATCACCAGAATAGAGAGTCATGGCCCTTCAATCAATTCCCAGGCTTGAGCCAGGTTAAAGACCCACAACTCACTGAATGAAGAGGAAGCTGTGTCCCCTTGAGGAAGGACTCCAATACACTGCCAAAAATGTATACTGTTAATCTTTCTCCCAGCCTTACCCAAAGGGATCTACAGCTTTTTACGAGAGTGACTTTTCATTGGGGAAAACTAAATAACCAGACTCTTTGGAGGTTACTGAACACTGGCTATAAACTGACTTTAATTCCAGGAGACCTAGAATGTCACTGTGGCCCATCAGTCAGAGTAGGAGCATATGAGGTCAGATTATTAATGGAGTCTTAGCTCAGATCTGCCTCACAGTGGGTCCAGTGCATCCCCAAACCCATCTTATAGTGATTTCCCTAGTTTCAGAATGCATAATTGCAATAGATATACTTAGAAACTGGCAGAAACCCCACATTGGATCCCTGACATGTGGAGTAAGGGCTATTATGTTAGGAAAAGCCTTGTGAAAGCTATTAGAACTGCCCCTAACTAGGAAAATTGTAAACCAAAAGCAATACCATATTCCTGGAAGGATTGCTAGAATTAGTTCCACCATCAAGGACTTGAAGGATGCCGGAGTGGTGATTCCCACCACATCACCATTCAACTTTCCTATTTGGCCTGTGCAAAAATCAAATGGATCTTGGAGAATGACAGTGGATTATCATAAACTTAAAACTAGGTGGTGACTCCAATTGCAGCTGCTGTTCCAGATATCATTTCATTGCTTGAGCAAATTAATGCATCTCCTGATACCTAATATGCAGTTATTGATCTGGCCAATGTCTTTTTCTTAATTCTGGTTTTGAAGGAACACCAGAAGCAGGTTGCCTTCAGCTGGCAAGGCTAGCAATACACCTTCACTGTCCTACCTCA
>NW_004444110.1:3220297-3253156 GCF_000243295.1 Trichechus manatus latirostris
TAGTCCACAGGGACCTTGACCACCTTTCCCTCCCACAATGTGACATGCTGCTCCATTACACGAATGACATTATGCTGACTGGACCTAGTAAGAAGTATCAATTAGTCTAGACTTATTAGTAAGACATTTGTGTCCTAGAGGGTAAGAAATTAATCCCGCAAATATCCAGGCGCCTTCCAATTCAGTGAAATTTCTAGAGGTATAGTGGGGTGGGGCGTGTTAAGATATTCCTTCTAAGTAAAGGATAAGTTATTACATCTTGCCCTTCCAACAACTAAAAATGAGGCACAACACCTGGTGGGCTTCTTTGGATTTTGGGTGCAACATATCCCTCATTTGGGTGTGATATTCTGGCCTAATGATCAGGTGACTTGAAAAGCTGCTAGTTTCTAGTGAGACCCCAAAAAGAGAAGGCTCTGCAACAGGTTCAGGCTGTACTGCAAGCCTCTCTGCCACTTAGGCCATATGATACTGATATAATTGTGCTTGAAGTGTCAGTGGCAGATCAAGATGCTGTTTGGAAAATTTGGCAGGCACCTATTGTGAATCACAGCACAGACCCTTAGGATTTTGGAGCAAATCCCTGCCATCCTCTGCAGATAACTACTTTCCTTTTGAGAAACAGCTTTTGGCTTGTTACTGGGCCTTAGTAAAGACTGAATGACTGAATGATTAACCTTGGGCCACCAAGTCACTATGTTGCCTGAGCTGTCAATCATGAACTGGGTGTTGTCTGATCCACACAGTCATAAAGTCGGATGTGCGCAGCAGCACTTTGTTATTAAATGGAAGTAGTATATAAGAGATTGGGCTCAAGCAGGACCTGAAGGTACAAGTAAGTTACATGAGGAAGTAGCCCAAATGCCCATGCTCCCCACTCCTGTCATATTACTTTCCTTCTCCCAGCCTCCATCTATGGCCTCATGGGGAGTTCCTTATGATCAGTCAACTGAGGGAGAGAAAACACGTGCCTGGTTTATAGATGATTCTGCGCGATATGCAGACACTACTCGGAAGTGGACAGCAGCAACACTGCATCTCCTTTCTGGGACCTCCCTGAAGGAAAGTGGTGAAGACAAATCCTCCCAGTGGAACTTCAAACAATGCACGTGGTTTTTCATTTTGCTTGGAAAGAGAGATGGCCTGATGTATGCTGATTCATGGGCTGTGGCCAATGGTTTGACTGGATTGTCAGGGACTTGGAAGGAACATGATTGGAAAATTGGTGACAAGTATATATGGGGAAGAAGCATGTGGATAGACCTCTCTGAATGGGCCAGAGAAGTGAAGATATTTGTGTCTCATGTGAATACTCACCAAAGGGTGACCTTGGCAGAGGAAGATTTTAACAATTCAGCGGATAAAATGACGCGTTCTGTGGCTACCAGTCAGCCTCTTTCCCCAGCCACTTCTGTCATTGTCCAATGAGCTGGTGAACAAAGTGATCATGGTGGCAGGGATAGAGGTTATGCATGAGCTAAGCAACATGGACTTCTACTCACCAAGGCCAACTGGCTAAAGCCATTGCTGAGTGCCCAACTGCCAGCTACAGAGACCAACACTGATTGCCTGATATGGAACCATTCATAAGGGCAATCACCTAGAAACCCGGTGGCAGATTGATTACATTGGACCATTTCCATCATGGTAAGGGCAGTGTTTGGTTCTTACTGGGACAGACACTTACTTTGGATATGGATTTGCCTTCATTGTACACTATGCTTCTGCCAAAACTACCATCTGTGGACTTACAGAATGTCTTATCCACCATCATGGTGTGCCACACAGCATTGCTTCCAATCAAGGAACTCACTTCACAGAAGATGAAGTTCGGCAATGGTCTTATGCTCATGGAATTCACTGGTGTTAACATCTTACCCATTATCCTGAGGTAGCTGGCTTGATAAAATGATGGTATGGCCTTCTAAAGACACTATTATGGTACCAACTAGGTTGGCAGTATCTTGCAGGGTTGGGGCTCTGTTCTCCAGGATGGTGTATATGCTCTAAACCAGCTTCTAATATATGGTACTGTTCACCCATAGCTAGAATTCATGGGTCCAGGAATCAAAGTGTGGAAATGGGAGTGGCATGACTCACTATTATGTCCAATGACCCACTCGCAAAATTTTTCTGTCCTGCGACCCTATGATCCGCTGGTCTAGAGGTCTTACTTCCAAAGGGAGGGATGTTCCTTCAGGAGATACAACACTGATTTCACTGGAAGTTTAGAATGTCACCCTGCCACTTTGGGCTTCTCATTCCTCTGGATCAATAGGCAAAGAAGTGAGTTACCATATTGGCTGGTGTGATTGATCCTGATTACCAAGAGGAAATTGGATTGATGTTACATAATGGAGGTAAAGAAGAGTATGTCTGGAATACAGGAGATCCCTTAGGATATCTCTTAGCACTACCATGCTTTGTGACCAAAGTCAATGGAAAAATACAGCAACCCAATTCTGACATGACTACTAATGACCCAGCCCTTCAGGAATGAAGGTTGAGTCACCCCACCAGGAAAAGAACCATGACCAACTGAGATGCTTGCTGAGGACAAAGGGAATACGGAATGAGTGGTGGAAGAAGGTTGTTCTAAATACCAGCTATGACCTCATGACCAGTTGTAGAAATGAGAACTGTAATTGTTTTTAGTATTTCTTCCTTGTTTTGTTACACATGTATGTATGCATTTATATATATCATATAAATTATTTATTATAAAACATAAAATGTAAATTGGGCTAGTGCATTTTCGGTTGTACACATTAGTTGTATCATGTTAGGTGCAAGTAACATGAAATTATGTGTGGTTTAAGGACATGTGTACAGACGCCAAGTTGGCAATAAGTGGACTGTGATGGTAAATGGTATGTGTCAACTTGGCTAGGCCATGATTCTCAGTGGTTTGCAGATATCATGTAATCATCCTCCATTTTGTGATCTGATGTGAGCAGCCAGTCAGTTGAAGAGGAGTTTCCTTGGGGGTATAGTCTGCATCCAACATATATGGATATTCTGGCAAAGCTCACCCTCTCTCGATCCTGCATCCAACTTGTCATCCTCTGACCTCCAGTTCTTGGGATGTGAGCCAGTAGACTGTTCTCTGACCTGCATATTTTGGGATCCACCAGCTCCCACAGCCCCTTGAGGTAGCAGCCTGCTGTCTGACCTTCCGATTTTGGGTTTGTCAGCCCCTGCAACCACATGAATCAGGAGAAGCCTCCAGCCTGACACCTGACTCAGGATTTGGGACTTGCCAGCCTCCACAACTGCATAAGCCATTTCCTTGAAATATATCTATTTATATATACACACTTCGCTACCTTTGCTCCTCTAGAGAACCCAGTCTAAGACAGTGGGAAATTATTGTAGATAATCAAGAAAGTTTCTCTGCAACGATATGAGGGGAATGAAAGAAATGGCCTTGTGATAAGGTGGAGGGAGCTTTCTAGGAATAGGAAGCAGCAACTGCAAAATCCCTGTGTGTGTTTTTTTGTTTTAGGAACAGCAGAGAGACTAGGGTGACAGGGAGGAATTTAGCAAGGAAGAGGGTAAAAAGGTCAGAGGGATAAAGGGTAGCAGAAAGCTTATCATGTAAGACTTTGAAGATTATGCTAAGTATTTTGGATTTTACTCTAAAGGAGACTGAAAGACTGGAAAATTTTGAGCAAAAGAGTGACACGATTTAAATTTTAAAAAAACCTCACTTTGGCTGCTCTATTGAAAACAGAAGGGCAAGCGTAAAGGCAGGGATACAATGAAGAAAGCTACTGCAATTTAAAGATGATGGTCTGGGTTAGAGTGTAGCAGTGGAGGTCAGATTCAAGATAAATGGCTGGCATATAATAATCATTCAATTAATAAAGCTGACAATGAACACATAAATTTAAAAGCATGAGCATTGACAGTATGTTGATGAATTAAAAATCATGTCATTAGAAGTGATCATCTAGGGAGGAAGTATAGAGAGAAAAGTTCATGTAGGAGCCCTGGAATGTTGCAGCTTGCCAGGAGAACAGGAAGAACCAGCCAAGGAGACTGAGAAGGACAATTAAGGTCATAGCAGGACAGGCTAAGCAATGTGTCAGAATGGAAGGAGTCATCAGTTATGTCAAGTGCTGCTGAGTAGTTGGGTGCGTGACTGAAATTTAACCACGTGATCTGTCAACGCGGAGGTCTCTGGTGACCTTAGAGAGCAATCTGATGGAGATGTGTGAGCTCTTAACTGAATTGCTGCAGAAACTTCTACTCTTTCTACTTCCAGTATTATTTTTTGGCCAGAATACTTTTTCAAATTACAAATCTAATAATTTTTCTACTGCTTAAAAAATTTCAATGCCTTTCTTCTTCTCTTAGGATAATTATACAAAACCTTAACCTGTTTTCTAAAGATCTGCTCTCTGAGACCCAGCCACATTGGCTTTATTTCATTCAGTTGCCATATTTATACTTGCCATATTTCTCCGTAACACAATATTTGTGTCCCTGACACAAGACCCTTGGACAGGAGAGTCCAACCTTCTATTGCTCTTCTTGTTGTTACTTCAAATATTAGTCAAATGTTATTATTTCAATGAAGCTCTCTCTGACTATACTATATTAAAAGCTGTTAGTACAGACTCTTATAGGACTGCATAACACTCCACCGTTGTATTCCACAGAGTTGTATGATCCTTTAAATATCAAGCATCTCCCCTGACAGTTCAATCAAAAGCGCATGAGGGCACAAGCTCTACTTGATTACTGTGCTTAACATTATGTCTGCAGCACTAATATCATATTTTGAGTGACCAAATGAATTTATCCAGGATTCAAGATTCATTCTTATCTGGGCACTCTACAATTTTATGTTATTTTTTTAGAGTATTGAAATAATTACTCCTTGATGGAACTATTAAGCATGTACTGTAATGATCTACTAAAACATCATACTTCCAATTACACTGGTGCAATTCAAAAATACCTTAGAAACATGTAGTACCTTCCTTCTTTATGATTGTTAAGCAAAATATTAGAAAGTGATTCATGAGAAGTGAGCCTTTGTGAATGCTTTCTTTAAACACCGTCATTGACAATAGCTCAGAATATACATTATTGATAATGTTCACAGCAAAATGGCTTCCACAGGGAGGATCCGGCTATTAGGGAGCTGGGAGTTTAAGTGAGAAAATAGATCTCTTTCCTTACGGTTTCTCAGGATACTGCCATGGCTACCTTCTATTCCTAAGGCTAACCTCATTCTAGGGTTCTCCTCTATCGGATTTTTATTAGCTTTGTGTTTAGCAGGAAGGAAATGTGATGCATTGAATCAGACCTGACAAATATATTGTATTAGAATTACTATTTTTCTTTTCTTGTAAAGTCCTTAAAATGCCCTTTAATTTATCTAAATGTTCCTAATATCATAATCTTTGTTTTTAAGATCAAATGTCATATCAGAAAGGTAACAATAAAGCCAAATTATTAAAAAAAAAAAAAAGACACAAATGCCTAGCTAGTGCTATGTATTCGATTAGGCCAGTTTTTTCCAGAAAATATGGTATTTGCCCATCCAAACTCCATCAACTTAGAACTCTCTTTGCAGAATTGGCTAGGAAATCAAAGAACATTAAACCCTGCTGCAGAATATATAAGAAGCAGAATAGAAGATTTAGGCAGTTTGTCAAGAGGTAAATGTAAGTGTGAAAAGACAAAATTTCGTTTAATCTTTTCAGTAAGTCTCTGAAGGTATCTAGTTCTTTTTTTTTTTTTTTTTAACTCAGATATCATGTCCAATGTGGGGGCTGGAGAAAGGAAGAAAGAATTCAAATACTTTAACACAGACTTCTTAGAGAGTGCTCCAAAAGAAACCACATACCTCAGGCTACTCAGAGGCAGAACTATTTTGCACTGGATATGCTACAAAAGAATTTGTTAAAGTAATCACCTTTACTACTCAGTGATTTCCATAGCAACTGCACAATGACTCATATACAAATGCAGGTTTAAATGAAAGAAACAGCCAACTTACCGCGCTAGATGATTATATATTCCTATCTTCTTTCCACAAGGAATTAAAGCCAGACAGTCTATATAACTACCTCCTGTGGATTATTTAAAAAGCATTTCATATGTTATTTTATTTAGTCCTCATGTCAGTCATTACTATCTCCGTTATACGGATCAGGGAAGGTTAAGAAAGTTTAAGTAGCTTGACCAACATCACACCATAAGTAAATGTCAAAATCTGGTCTCTAGATCTGCCTAATTCCCCAATTTTTAATCTGTCTAGTATTTCATGTTGATGAAAGCCCTCCCCTCTGAGAAGAGGTTGTTTCTGATCATTTTAGTTTAAATATCATATTTTCAAGTCACAGTGGAACTAGATATTATTTTACAAACGAAGATCTAGGTCATAGAGGAACTGGAGATCTTTGTTGGACATTTCCATATCATCTGTCACCATATTGACTCGTAACCCGGCAAGGCATGGGGAATCCAGAGCCCTGTACATAGCTGTGTATCTTTATGTTGCACAGGGGCACCTAGTCAAGCGGGCACGATGGGCTGAAGTACAGGGAGCATTATGTTTTCTGTGCTCTGTGTCTTGGCTGGAAAATTGCATCAGCCCAGAAGAAAGGGCCCTTGTTCTAATTGGCCCACTCAGAGGGACCCCCTTTTGGCAGTCTTCTCCATTTGTGACACAAGAACGATCCTTTCCGGTCTGCACAATGTCTGTCCATACGTATTAGCAGCAATATCTGCAGCACCTTAATTTTTTTTTTTTTTTCATATTAGCACTCTTGACAGCATGAAACATTGCACCAGAATGAATACCCCCGGCCTTCGATCAGAATTCCCTGAGATCTGAAAAGGTTAGTGGACAAACAGGAGAGAAGTTATAACAAAGGTCAACAAAGGATAAAGAAGAATTCTTAGTATCTGAAGCTATTATAAATAGACTTTACCATATATTAGGAATTCAAAACTATGGCTCTTGATACTGCACTTAATTTGAGTTTCATTATGTTTTATAAGTTTTATAATGAGAAGTACTCAAAATTACTTTAAAATTTGTTGTATTTACCTAAATTACTTGTAAGGGATCATTTAAATTAACAAATTGTTGAAGAATTTGGAGGAAACAGATTTTATATCAATTCACACTAAATAAAGTAGTAGTGCTAATTTATATCAATTCCACATATAGTGTAAAACCATTAAAAAAAAACCCACTGCAACCAAAAGAATCCAAACCAAAACCAAAACAAAACAAAAAAAAAAAACGCCCCAAGGGGGTTCCAAAGAACAGCCGGGGGAATCCAAACGGCGAACCTTCGGGTAACAACCAAAGCCCTAAACAACGGGCCAACACAGGGCAAAAAAAAAAAAAAATTGAGATATATCACAATATAAGAACACCACAAGAACACACAAAAAAGAGTCACAGAAAACCCTCACAAAAAAAAAGAAAAAAAAAAATCTCAAAACGGGTGGTAAAAACAAAACAGAATAAAACAAAAAGCGGTTGCTGTGGAGTCAACTTCGACTCATGACGACCCCTATGCGTCAGAATGTGTCAGAGTGTAACTGTGCTCCACAGGGTTTTCTTTTTTATCTATTTTTTATTGTTGTAAAAATATAGGTAACACAACATTTGCCAGTTCAACATTTGTCATCTGTGCAATTCAGTGAGACCAATCACATTAACTGTGTTGTGCAACCGTGGAATCCCATCAAAATAAAAACTTCTGTACTTCGAAGGAATGTATCAACAAAATGAAGAGACAACTTACAAAGTGGGAGAAGATTTTGGAGAACTACATATCAGATAAAGGTCTGATAACCAGAATATATAAAGAGCTCCTACAACTTAACATATGGCTCACAATCCCTGATTTTTCAGAAGTACATTGCCAGTCCTTTCTTCAGAGATGCATCTGGGTGGACTGACTTGAAGCTCCATGCTTTTGGTTAGCAGCCGATAGCATTAACGATTTGCACTGCCTGGGGACTCCAACAGGGAGATACTGCCCTTTACGATGGTGTTTTGGAAATTTTTAAATTTATTTTTGCTGTCACAGTGATTGGCAGAAGCATACTAGCAGGGCAGGACCCTGGGATGTCATGTGCAAAAAAAAAGTCCACATGTTCTACAGGGCACTCAAATACCCTACTGGATATTGACATTTATAATTATTTCAGCTTAGAAACTAGTTCTGTTCTACATATAAATTATAGGTATTTTTGTATATCCTACATTGTTGGAAAACATCTACTGTGTAAATTAAGGAAAACATAAAATTTGTTTCGTTCAGAAATTTACTCAGAGCTATTTACAATTTGGAAGACTCACACCACCAACAATAATGCTCTTTGTGGAATTTAACTCAACACTTCAGCATTCAAGCGTATGTGTAGCTTTTATATTCACAGTGATTCTATCATTGGTGAAAGGATTTAAGTACTAATCATTAGATATTCTAGTGTGGTTGTATTTGAGCTTTTAAGATTGAAATGTATATTACTTTATTAAAGTTTATAGTCTTTTCATTTTCTTTGAGTTTCACTTAGGACTTTATATTGGTTGTATACTTTATTTAAGAATAGTTAATGAGTGTTACAGAGTACCTTTTTTATAAAATAATAGCGTTGAATCTTCTGGTTTAAATTAAGAAATGAATGTAGTCAGTTTAATTTTAGCTCTACTGAATGGCAAGTTTGGTAGGGGACTTTTTAATCATTCCCTTTGTTTTTATCATTTATTGATGTAACAAACATCCCTTGAGAATTCACTATTTGTCAGTTGCTGATTTGAGGGTTGGAGATAGAGTCATAAACATTCTGTAGAACTTGTTGTTGTTTTTAGTTGCCAGAGTCCACTCAGACTCATGGTGACTCTGATGCACAGAACTCGATTTGGTCTTTTTCTTTGGTTCCTGAAAGATATCCCCTGGAATTCCCCAGCAATCCAGGTGTCTTCTTAAAGAGCCAGGCAACACTTGTTCTTACTGTATACCATGGAGTCGCTTCCAGCACTTAAATGTATGCAAATGAATGGAGGCTACACGAACTCCATGCAGTCAGCTAACCTTAGGAAGGGACAGGGATATAATTCAATCATGCATATTCAGTGATTCAATTGATCATGACTATGCAATGAGGTCCCAATCATAACTATGCAACAAATTCAGT
The DNA here is from genome assembly GCF_000243295.1 of Trichechus manatus latirostris. NCBI lineage: Eukaryota > Metazoa > Chordata > Mammalia > Sirenia > Trichechidae > Trichechus > Trichechus manatus. Next base: position 3,229,475 of record NW_004444110.1, read on the forward strand.
AAAAGCCTTTGAAAATGGAAGTTTGGGGGCTTCCTGGATTGGCCAGAACATCCATGCATAGAAGAAGGCCTCATATCCCTGGACACAATGGAAATCTTGTGCTGGGACCCCTCCCAGTTTTTCCCCTGTGTGTCTCTTCACTAGTACCCTTTCTGGTTATAACCAATGGGTAACTGTAAGTATAGATACTTCCATGAATTCTGCGAGCCATTTCAGTGAATTAACAAACCCACAGGGGCAATGAGAGACAGCAGGAGCTAGTGTCTCCTTATTTGGCAGTCTGAATGACCAAGTTCTTCTAACTTGTGGACTCTGACCTAGCTCAAGGTGGCTGGGATCAGAGAAGGGCTGTATGGGCAGCCCATCTGAAGGATTGAGTCCTTCTAACTTGTGAGCTCCAGTTCAGCTCTGGGTAGCTGGACATTGAAGAGCGTGTTGCTCTGGTAGATGCCAGAAAAGAAAGAGATGTGGGAAGCTGAGGGCTGGATCCATTTCCAGGTGCAAATTGGATTAATGTTGATCCTTACTATGCAGTTAGCAATAAAGGTGCGATTTTCCTACTGGGCCCCTTGATTAGTAGTGCAGTGGGAAGGTGAGAACTGGATCCACTTACAGGTGGGAATTGGATTCATGCTTATCCTTCCATGCAGTTAGCAATAAAGGGAAGATTTCCTCCATTCTGCCCCCTTTTTAGTGCAGTAACTTTATGTATCACAGAATGAAGCGTAGCTTGATTGTTTGATGCCATCTTTATGATCGTCGGTATTTTTGAGTCCATTGTTGCGGCTATTGTGTGAATCCATTTCATGGAGGGTTTGAAGGACCTGGCAGTCTACTTCTGAAAGAACTGGCAAGTGAAGTACTCGCCCTACCAGATCTTAAAACATATACGAAGCCTCTCCAATTGAAACAATGCAGCATTCATGCATGTACAGTAAAACAAACCAGTGGATTAGATTAGAAAGCTAAGAAATAGATTCAAGAACATACAGTAATTTAATATATGATAAATATGGCATAAAAAATCATGGAAGCAAAAATTTTTTTTTTAGTAAATTGTTCTAGGCCAACTGAGTAACTATTTAGAAAAAGATAAAATTAAATCTATACCTCACACAATAAACAAGTATAAATCCTAAGCGGATCAGGGATCTAAATGCAAAAATGGAAGTCATTTAAGTACTAGAGGGAAACATGAGTTAATTCCTCTTTAATCTCTCTGTAGGAAAAGTGCAGAGGCAATTAAAGAAAAGGTTGTTAAAATAGTTGCAACATATTTCACAGATAAATGGTAAATATCCCTAATATAAGAATGCTAAAAAATTGAAGGATAAAGAACCAAAATGGGAAAAACAGAAAAATAACCACTTGACAAAAGCCACAGTAACAATTGTTTCAGGCAGGAATCTGTGGGTGCTAAAATTACCATATTTTACACAAATAACGTGCTACGTTTGTTTACCAACGGAACCCTCCACCCTCTAGGTATTTTCGTAAGTGCTCTATGCTAATTCTTCTCCCAGCAACATGTAAAACAAACTGGCATGGCCAATTTAAGCATGAGGAAACATCAATTAAATCCAAATGGAGAACGGATGTCACGGAACACTTTGTGTACAAACTATAGGAAACTAATTTGCTATGTAAGCTTTCACCTAACGCACAATGAAAAATTTAAAAAACAGATCCAAACTGAGAGACATTCTACACAATAACAGAGCCAGTACTCGTTGCCATCGAGTCAATTCCTACTCATAGAGACCCTATAGGAAAGAGTAGAACTGTCCCACAGGGTTTCCAAGGAGTGGCTGCTGGATTCAAACTGCCTGCTTTTTAATTAGCAGCCAAGCTCTTAACCACCGCTCCACCAGAACAGTGCCCTTTAAAAGTGTCAGTGTCATGAAAGACAAAGACTGAGGAACTGCCCAGATTAACAGAGATGTAGAGGTACCTGAGTGGAGCAAAGGGTTAATGCGCTTGGCTGCTAATGGAAAGGCTGAAGGTTCAAGGGCATTCAGAGTTGCCTCAGAAGAAAGGCTGGGTGATCTACTTCCAAAAAATCAGCCACTGAAAATCCTATGAAGTACAGTTCTACTTTGATACACATGGGATAACCATGAATCGAACTCAATTGGATGGCAACTGTTTTTTTTTTAAGGAGACGTAACATAATGGTACAATTAACAAAATGAGGTCTATAGAGTAGTAGTAGTGCTATATCAATGCTAGTTTCCTACTTTTCATCATTGCAATGTGCTTATGTGGGATATTCACATTTGAGGAAGCTGGATGAAAAGTATATGGAAATTCTTGGTACTAATTTGAAAATATTTTTGTAATACTGAAATTATTTCAAAATGAAAGTTTAAAAAATTAAAATCAGTTTTAAAAGATCTTATGCCAAGTCCACGTATAATCACTGTCATCATCACACCTAGTGTCTGTTGGTCTCATCAGCATAGTCTACATATTTGTGTTGGAAATCAAGGTAGCACTAAGGTATATTCCCAACTGGTGAATATGGAAATATAAATGGAAATAAAAGGATGAGTCATACTTCTAAACAGGACTTCCTTAGTCATTAAATTGCACATGTTCTATAGTCAGAGAAATTTAGAAATTCTTTGGGGGCTATAAAAATTCCATATAAATTTGTGAAATCATAATACAGAAAAGAATATGCTCGCCATATAAAGATATTCTATAGCTAAATATATTGAATATCTTTTCTATTATTGGTTGCCTATTAATTTCTTTGAGAAAACTGAACATAAAGTACTACAAACTATAAAATTTGATTTACAATATTAGTCTAAGTATTTATATTTTTAGAAATCACTAGAACTGCTTGGTGGTCCAATTAGGGCTTTTTTTAAAATTTTTTTCCTTGTTTTGAATTTTTATTGTTGTTATTGTCTTTCATTGTTTAAAAGGCAGGCGAAAAATGACTTGCAGAAATAAAATCCGAGAATATGGAGCATGAGTTAGCAGCTTCTTAAAAAAAAAAAAATATATACATATATTTCTCATCAAACGACCACATTCTGGCTTCCTTCAATTGGGCATTTAAGGCTGTTTTGAAGAGGAAATTATTCCTTTGAGCCACTCATCCCTTTGATGAGTAGCTTTGGCCCACCATACTGAAAAAATTAGGAACACAATCTAGGTGAAGTTTGCTACCAAACAACTGATCTTTTTCCTCGTGGTATTCTGTGATCTGTGTTGATTTTTTTTAAGCTACAAATATATGCCATTGAAGGTCTCAGATAATTTCTGCTAACTCAAGTTTACGGTCACATAAATCGTCTGTTATAAAGCAAACACATAAATAGAACTCATAGAGGAAACCAAAGTGATGTCAGATGCTTATGACAGACAAGTTTTCACCATGTGACAGATTGCATGAACCTTTGCTGTTACACTTTTTCAGATCCACTGCCTTTGAATGATTTTCAGAAGTAAATGGCCATGGAAAGAAATTATGCAAAGAGAAATTGGATAAACTCTCAGGAAAAGTTTCCTAATTGTGAGAACTGTGAAAATGTGGAATGAATATCCTCTTAGGGAGATGCTGGATGCCCATCTCTGAGGCTTTATAAATAGGGCTAGACCAACTCTTAGGAAAGAGGGCAAAATTCATTACTGGCAATGAAGTGAGCTGGATGACATAACGGGTCTTTTCCCTCTCTCTTCTAATACTTGTTTGATGTTTTCATTTAAGTGGTAACTTAGTTTCAAGAGAAGATACTTGGATGCAGGGAACTCACCAAGGTTTCAGTGAAAACCTCATCAGAGAAAGTCAAGGAGGAAGGCCACCGCTGATCATGAACTGGGCTTACTTTTAGATTTGACCATGGTAGACAATTAGACGGTCACCTAATGCATTTCCTGGCATATTATTCTTATTGCAGTTAGACTTCTTTATCTAGACATTTAGTCTGTCTTGCTCAGTCTGGGTTTCTGCTTGTCAGAAAAATAAAAGTATTTTTTTGGTTCTTGGTCAGGCTACGTAAGGTGTGTGTGACAGTACCTTTCGCATTTACACAGGATGCCTGCTTTCTGTTTATTCTGTCAGCTCTGTGTACATGCCTATAAATCCAGTGTAGCTGGGTTGAAGGAATATAAAAGCCATTCTTTAGCATTAAGAATGTGATGGTAGAGATTGAGGTAGATTTGAACTGTCACCATCAATCAAAGCCAATGAAAAGGCAGCTTTCCAGGTGGTACCAACGGCCAGTTTCCTGGTAGTTTTTCTTCTTTTATCAGGTACCTAGTAAGAGAGGGTGCAAAGGATTCACACCTGAAACAGTCCCACAGTGACTCTCGAGTGAGTGAATAAAAATGTTGTGAGTGGAGTTTCATTGACTGTAAAAGCTTCCCATCATTTTGTTGTTGTTGTTTCTTTGTTTTTCTTTCTTTGTGTTTAACCTCAGCGCTCTTGAACATTGTACTTTCTCTTTTTGATTTCTTGTCTTAGGTCAGCTGTAGGTGAGGTAAGTGTATACAAGAATCCAGACATCTGCCCCTAATCCTCTTCTTAGTATATTATAGGAAAGTAATAGTGTATATAAGCCAACTTCAGTACACTTTAATTATTGAATAATTAGAACAAGAATTGTAGCAAAAACTATTTGGGTTCTTTCTGGCCTGTTAGTATATAATTAACAAAAAAAAGTTTTATACTCAAAGCGCTTTTAAAAAGTATATTATTGTTTGTTTTCTATATCTAAAAGTATCATGCCGTGTTTGTTTGTCCATACTGTCACTTTCAGCTCAACAAACCCTGTAATACACATGAAAAAGTTTCTAGAATTGATGAGATAAGAAACTTAGAGTTCCAAGATCAGAAGAATATCTATCACAGAACAAATACATATTTAACACAAATAAGTGTTAGCACATAACATACAGATTTATATGAAGCAATGAACAGCTATTTTATATGACAATGCCAAAATATGTAAAATCCATTATAAATTCTCAAGTCTCCTAAATCTCTATATCATACGATTAAGAATTTCATAATCTAAAGACCAAGATTGAAAATACTGTTTTCAGTGACTAGGGTCACCCCAGAGTATAACTTTAAGCCCAAATTCGTTCAGATCCCTGTAGATCTGATCTGCTCCTGAGATAAGAACCAGCCAAAATACTATTTATGGCAGCGTTGAAGTGTAAATAGAAATGTAAATCTGTGCTAGGCATACTAAGTAGCAAATACATCAAGTTGAGATGGAGAATGGTGTTACCAAAGGGACAAAATGAAAAGACAGATGCTGAGGAAAGGTGCAAAAAGGGGAAAAAATAGGTTAGCTAGTGGACTTGTCAGACATGGCAGTACCATCAAGTAATACATTACTTAGAGAAATTTTGCAAGTACCTTGACATAATAGAGAAAGGAGCATATGTAAATACCGGAAGACCTGAGTTCAAGTCCTAGCCCTCCCTCACTGGTTGTGGGATGTTGGGCAAGTTACTTTGCTCCAAACCTCTGATTCCTCTTCTCTGAAGGAATTTGGATCAGATATTATAAACCACTTTAACGTTCAATTCTCGTCCACAATGACAACCTGATGGATTGTAATTTAGAGAGTCAAAAGTGGGATAATATAGAAAAACTATTTTCCATCTCTTCAACTTGATTTATTTATTCCTTGATAGGCCTGCATAGATTTATATTTCTATCCTGAACTTCAATGTTGTAAAGAAAAAATATTGTGACTGGTTTTCCACATATCTATGGATTTTATTTTTAATAATGTCCTTGAAAACGCAGAATGTAAATGGCACAATCATGGACTGTGAGGAAGAGACTCAGGATTTCAGGCAAGATCTTGATTTTAAAATAGGAGCTTAACTGTTCTTATTTGATTTAACTCTGATATAAAGAAAGCGTTAGTTTCACTCAGCATTATGGTCTCTAGCGTATAGGAGAAGAACTGACTCAGAAAGAAATAGAAAGACTTTCGCCTGAGTTAGAGAAAATACTGAAACTATGGAATAATAATGTTTTCCAGGACCATTAAGATTTGACTAATCTAATGAACATATAAGAAGTTATGAAAATCTTTTGAGTTAGAAACAGCTATGATTTCTCCTTAATATATTATTGTTTATAACATTTTATTTCAGTTGATCTTTTAGATCAATGAATGTTTATAATATATTTAATTATGACAAAAGGTATAAATATTCAGTTGGTTATTCTCATTCACTTTCCAAGCAAGACATTTCTCAAATATGTATATTTTTGTCACATCCATACCAGTTGTCAGTCAGTGGACTGCTACTAATGGAGACCCCATTTGTGTCAGTGTAGAACTGTGCTCCATAGAGTTTTCAATGGCCCAGTTTTTGGAAATAGATCACCAAGCCTTTCTTCCAAGGCACCTCTGGATGGACTTGAACCTCCAACTTTTTGGTTAGTAGCTGACTGTGGTAATCACTGGCACCACCCAGGTTCTCTCAGACTTAGATATCTACATCTAAATTAGCAAATTAAAGGGTTTCAAATGTATCAGTTACCTCAGTGGAGTAGAACCTCTTACATCAGAACCCAATCGTGTTCAATTGCAACACATTTATTCCCCAACTGAAGGCCTGCATACACTGCTGGCCTGCCATACTGAGTACAAAACATTGTATGAGTGATTGCTCCCCTGTATGTCTGTGCTAGGAGCAGAACAATGGTCAGTTTTCTAGGTTAGCTGTTTTGAGAGGTTTAATGCCACGGGCTTACACGATAGGAGATATTTTGATTATATCATAGCTGTGGTTCTACAACATCTTCTTTCGGGGCTTGGCTCTGATGCAAAGTTTCAATGTAAGTTGAGATGAATGCAGGACTTTTTTGAGATAAGACTGACATTTGTTGTAGTGACTTTGAAGTAAGGTTCGTTACATTCCCTTTACAACTCATAGTCTCAACAATTCTTTTGAAAACTCTCTGGCCTCATTTCTCTAAGTAGAAACATTTTCCAGCTGGAGGATATACACAGTGACTTTTGCAAGTCATCTTGCTAGTTTCTAAACATAATGGTCAGGCTGATGTCTATGATATAATTTATTTGGTCTTTTCTTTGATTTCAAATCTTGCCTTGTACTTGTCTTGCTTCCAAGCTCAGTGGAATAAAAAGTACGCTAGATAGCTGCTATCTGGTGAAAAAGCTGCTCTAGGCAATCTGCAAGAGAGGCTGAGCAGAAAAAACGGAGCTTACTTCTCCTATGACTCAAGCACTCCTTTTCTATTAATAAGCCAAAATGAAGTTAAATTGAGTAAAACCAATTTGAATGTCTTTCATTCTTACCTTTCTTGTCCTTACTAACACCACTGCCCCACTTGGTACTGCTGACTCAGCGCTTCTTAAAATCCCATCTTGGGCTTCCTCGTAACTTTACTCCTAATTCACTTGCTGATGGTTGTTTTTCTGGGTCCCCTAATCTGTTCCCCCTTAAAATGTGCTATATTGTACATTTTATTCTTCTTCTTTGTTCACTTATTTAGCTTCATGCCTTGTTTTTTATGCTAGTGGTTCCCAAACTTTAAGCCAGTGATTCTCAAACTTGGCTGCATATCAGAATCATTCATGGACCTTTCTAAATGCAAATGCCTAGATTACTGCTCTGAAAATTCTGAGTCCCTATTTCCAGGTGGGGACCGTGCATCTGTATTTTAAAATACTTTATGGATGCTTCTTATGAGGGTTAAGTTTGAGAATTACTGCTCTCACGAATCTTATCTACACTCCCAATCAAATAGGCCAATGATTTCTGAGTGAATATTCTTAGTTCTGGCCTCTTGCTGAGTTTCAGACCCACACTTCAAATTTTCTAAGAAACATCTTGATTTGGATTGTCTAAAATCAATCACAGTCAATGAAATATTCTCACTTAAACTCATTATTTAACCCTATCTCTTCTATGCTCAGTCTTTATGTTGTATTTCTCTTAATTCTGATAATGCCACCTCTTGGACCATTAAGAAAATCTTATTCACTGTTAGCTTCTTAACTTTCTTCATTCTCAGTTGTTTTTTGTTTTTTTTCCAATAAGTCTCTAATACATATTTATTTACCCCAATCTCTCTCTTAAATCTATATCCTCCTTCCATTTCCACTCTTTGTACCTTGGTTTTAGCATCCATCCACTCTTGCTTGGGGTGACCACTGGTATCTCACCATTATAGATCTCATTTCTATCCACCTGTTCTCTATAGGGTGGCTATGAGTTGGAATCAACTCGATGGCAACAGTGTTTTTTTGTTTTTTTTTAATTCTCCACACTGCTTTGAACACGATCTTTCTAAATCAGAAAACTTATGTGCTCCACTGCTGTCTCCTGAAAGATTAAACTCTATATCGTTTCACAGCATTTCACATCTATGTTTAAGCATTAGCTACACTTAATTCCCAAACCTTATCTCTTCATACCAACACACACATATACTGCTCCAGCCAGGAAACTATTTGCATTCCCTTAACATGGCATGCTTCTTCTCAACTCGATGGCTTTGTGACTATTTCTTCTTCTCCCTAGAGTAGATTTCCTTTGCTCCCAGTCTACATAATGAACTCCCTCTCATCTTTCAAACCTAGCTCAGATGTCCCCTTTCCTTGACCCTTCTCCCTGGAGTTTACCAAACGTCATGTGACTTTTCCACTTCTGTGTCCCTATAGCGTATCTAACAAAATGATTGACCTCAGGGGCTAACATAAACATTTACTAAGAGTGAGGCAATGTGCTACCTCATGTATTTCTCATGGGTATCTTCACTGTAGAAAACTAAAGTTTGAAGAAGTATAGCAAGCTGGCCAAGATCACAGAGCTAGTAGATTGCAGACAAAGGGATTGAAAGACATCAAAGTTTGTATACTTAGTCATTATACTATACTACCTATAGTGTATTGCCTATTTAGCTACATATAATTATTTATTTATAGCATGTCTTCTAACTGAGCTGCAGGCTCACTCCATCATCAGTGTCTAGAAGAATAAATCGGTAAGTGAATTAATGATAATCTGCGGTCATATAGACAAGTTTATACAATCTCTTCAGCAGTTTTTGTGCATTTAAGTTTGCTTTATAAATTATCCATTTTTTAAAGTTATGCAGAAAAATGAATGTATACATATGTTAAATTATATTTTAATTTATTAACTTAGAAGCACCGCGTTCTAGAGATATCAGGGAATTTCAGGATCATTTGATGCAATTCATCTATTGTATATACTTGTTGGCTAAGGAGTAAAGCAAGTAAAAAGATTATTCAAAGCCATAGCTAATTCATGGCAGAACAAAGTAATTACCTGTGCTTCCTAAATCTAGACTCAGTTATCCTCTACTTATAATTTTACAAATGTGTAACCACAAAAAATAATTGTGGTCATGATAATATTGTGCTTCCAATCTTAATGCTAAAAGATAGTCTATTATTAAAAACAAAAAAAAACAAGTAGCCTTTAGGTGGATTCCAACTAATAATGACCCTATAGAACTGCCCCATAGGGTTTCCAAGGAGTGGCTGGTGGATTCAAATTGTCAACCTTTTGGTTAGCAGCCAAATTTCTTAAGCACTGAGCCACCACGGCTCTTTTATCTACTAAAATGCCTTCTATTATTGTGACTTTACATTTAATTTGTTACACCAAAGCCATTGCCATCTAGTTGATTCCAACTCATAGTGACTCTACAGGACAGAGTAGAACTGCTCCATAGGGTTTCCAAGGCTGTAATCTTTACGGAAGTAGACTGCCTCATCTTTCTTCAGCGGAGTGGCTGATAGGTTCAAACCGCCGACATTTTGGTTAGCAGCCGAGCACTTAACCACTGCATCACCATGGTTCCTTTTGCTCCGTCAGCCCCTATAAAAAGACATATTAATTCAAAATAGTTGTACATCATTACTAAAATCCATTTAACATTAAGCTTTTGGGATTTCGTGCTGAATTTTACTTTATAAATATTAAAGAAACCACAATGGTCATATCATACAAAAAATTTGAAGTTGCTCATTTAAATAAGTTTTAAATAGACAAAACCAAGCTTGTTATTTACTTTAAGATATGGTATTGTCTCTTTAAAGTGGGAGATCTAATTTCAGAATATTCATCAAATGGCAAACTGATAACAAAACTAATAAATAAAAAAGTGTTCAACCAAAATTCTCCCGTTGCCACTGAAGTCTGGTGGCCTTCTGCCACACATCCATACCATAATGTCCAACTAAAGTTAACTTCAGTTCCTTCTTTAAACCTTAAACTTTAGTTTACCTTCCAATAAATACCTCTGAACTCTTCCCCTGCCAAAAATACCCATCGTAGCTATCAAATCATTCTGTTTATTTCCAGCTGAACAGTTCTGTTAATTTCCTACAGTATTTGTATTTTTGTATTTACCCTGGAGTAGGCAGAGGGAGGAGAAGGTAATTGCTTAATGAAGAAACCACAACAGCAGAGCATTTCCCAGTTCATAGACTGACTATGGAGATCTCTGGGCTTCAGGATACTAGTAAGAGATCAATCGGCCTGCCAAATTGGGCACTCAAGAAACACATTTCTCTTCCCATTTAAAAACCACAAGGCAGACACAAAGGATTTCTCTGGGCTTAATACAGAGCCCAGGGGGAAATGTTGACATTCAATTACTACTTTTTGTTTTTTCACCACACCATCCACTACTTTACACAATCTTTTCATTATCCATCTTGCAACATATCAAAAAACATTTCATTTCCCTTTACTTCCAAGCCAACTCTTTTGCTCTTTGAGGACACCAGGCATATGAAAGATTTAGCTGGATTTTATTTATGCATTCATTTATTTGGTTAAAAGAAAAACTGAGAAGGGACCTCTGGGTTCTCCTTTCACAGCTGTGTGAATTAGTTAGAGAAAAATGAAAATCTGAAGCAATGAAATTTATAGAACTGTAAATCCCATTCTGTTTTCAGATCCTGAAAAATTATGGAGATTTAGAAGTTTGACAAAGAGACTGCTGGTTCACGTTGACCTTGGTTTAGTTAGTCTACTTAAATTATCACAAAATCTCTGAGGTGCCCTAATGGGTCACTCAGGTGGCTTTATGCGTATATGTCACTTTGAGAAAGCAAAGATTAAAGACAGCAGATGTTACTGGCGTGAGATATTATGCAGGCTGGAAATGCAAGTCCTATTTCTTTGGAAATCTTTGGCTTCTCAAAAAATATGAGAAAAACAGCCCCCAAATGGTTCTGTGCTCCAATTTTATTTTATTTTAGAATTGCTTATGTTACTAGGATTTATGAGTGTTGCTTCCCCTGAAAGAATGGCATATCCTTCAGCTTTCAGTGTGGACTTTAATGGAAATAGTGTGCTTTTATGGAATCAAACCTCTCTGAAGCCCTGCCTAAGGCTGTTTCAAACCAGAACTCCTACACCGTGTCTGGAAAATCACTAACGATGAAACAGACAGAAAGGGAGCAAATCTGTTTTTTAAATCTTCTTCCTGAAACTTCCTGTGCAACTTTCTTGCTGGGGTTTTTAGTCCACGGTAACTGTGGGGTGTAAGTGATTTGCATTTTAGAAAGTTATCCTGTGTGTTATTTATATCCTGTATCTCTGTTTCAATTATGTGTTCAACAGCTGCATTCCACATGACCATTTAAGACCCGTCACTGAGCAAAACCTTTTACAGATAAAGACTTATAAAACTGCCTTCAAACCTTAATTACCCAATTAAAGAGATGAGGGAGGTTGATGTTTCAAAATAATAGATACTTCTAAATATTTGACATTCATAAGCCTACTGTGATTTACTACAATAGATATACCTTTCAAATTATGTTTAAATGAGGTAATTAAAGATAGTGTGTATCCACAAATACAAGAGCAGCGAAGTAGGGTAGAAGCCTTGGGGTTGTACTGGATGGTATAATCTACAACATGGTGCACCTGAAGATACCAGAGAGCGGAATGTTCCTCAAAGATTTACTTCATTACCCTTTGGTTCAAACTATTTATTTCAAATGTACATCATTTCTAATGTCTCAGCCAAAGTCTGCTGACTTTATACATTCATATCGATTTACTGAGGATGATAGAATTTTAGATTTGTCACAAATTTTCCTTACAATTACCTCAAAAGGTGATCAGTCACCTCTGTACCTTCCAGTGATGAGAAGTTCAGAAACTCACAAGGCTGTCTGTTCCAGAGTAGAATTCCTTTACCTCAGAAGCTGCTGTCATGACAGGTTAACTATATGGCATGTGGACCTACAGAATACTAATCTCCCAATTTCAGTGAAAAATAAATACTAATAATTATTTGAATTAGATATATCTTTATTTTCTACATTATAAGCATCTGCAGTTTTTGTACTTTATATAACATATAAAAAGTGGTATATACAAAAGTTTGATTTCTGAAAAATCAAAATTTAGAAATATATTTGGCTTCTTCTCCTTCACCTAACATGATTACTATACTAATTATTTAATAGTACCTACCATGCAGGTGGCAATTTAAATAAAAAATACTATATCAATATTCTGTTTTATTGAGTTATTTTTCTCCAGTTGATTTACAAAATGAGAAGGTTGATTTAGATTCTTAATATTTTCTGATTTTCTTCTTACCTTCATCAAACGTTCTGCTAAGTGTTTGGGAATCTTTATCATAAAATTCCCTCTTTCCTCCTCTTTCTTCCTTATTCCCAGCACCAAACCAAAAAAAAAAAAAAAAAACCAAATCTGTTGCCATGGAGTCGATTCTGACTCATAGTGACCCTATAGGTCAGAGTAGAACTGCCCCATAGAGTTTTCAAGGAGAAGCTCAGGGATTTGAACTGATAACCTTCTAGTGAACAGTCCAGCTCTTAACCACTGTGCCACCAGGGTTCCATTCCCAGCACCAGATAACCTTAATTTATTTTGCTTTACTGAGCAGATTCAAACTGTCTCATTCTCAGCTAAAAATAATAATAATGTCCTCTGTGTATTAGTGCCTGTTTTGTTTTGAGAATCTAAGATATCTAAGTTTAACAAGCCCAGAAACCTCCTAAGATTATTATTTTATAATGTTCTACTTTTGTGTGGTAAACTGAAAAAGAAATACAAAACAAAACAGAGCATCATGGAAGTTCTGATATGTGGTAGTTTCTAGATCCTATTTAGGAGCCCTGGTAGCATAGTGGTTAAGAGCTTGGCTGCTAACCAAAAGGTTGGCAGTTCAAATCCACTAGTTGCTCCTAGGAAACACTATGGGGCAGTTCTACTCTGTCCTATAGGGTCACTATGAGTTGGAACTGACTCGATGGCACCTAACAACAACAACAGATCCTATTTATGTTCCTGAAAAAGCTCCCTCTATCAGTGTCCTTACAGAATATTGTCTGGCATAGTGCTAGACATCATCGGGAAGGACTAATCAATGGAGAACATGATGTTTGGTAAAGTGAAGGGCCAGCAAAACAAGGGAAACCATCAATTAGATGGATTTTCACAATGGCCACAACAATTCTCAAACACACCAACGATCGTGAAGATGGCACAGGACTGGGCAATATTTTATTCTGTTGTGCCTAAGTTCACCATGAGTCCAATACAACTTGACAGCAGCTGACAACAACAGTCTTTGGAGTCCAATCAGGCAAATAGAATGAATACATGGTCTCTAAGTGCTGAAGAAATCAGGAAAATGAGCACAGAGATGTCTGAAGAGTAAGAATGAAATATGAAGCAATAGCCTGGGGCCGCCCTGACAGGTGAAATGAGTTGGCATGGATGTCTACACACACTGGGATGTGCAACCTCTGAGTAGACATGGCAGTAGCTAACATTATACAAATACTCAGCTACACAAGGAAAATGTTTCTAGTTCTAAAGAATTGACTCTTTATTGAAAAATTGCTCTGAATGGACTCAGTTATTGTGAATAAACTGAGAAAAAGAGGAATCTCAACTTCTCCATCCAGAGTATTGCAAAGACAATAAAAGTTATAGAGAGGTTTGAGCACATGTAGAAATTTAGAACTCTTTAGATTGTTAAAATCTAACTTGCATTTTTTTTTTTTTTTGTTCTCTATATTGGTTGAAGTCACCAAGCAGATATTAAGAATGGTGGTGCTTAGAGTGTAGTCTGGCAATCTATGATTTTTATTTTTTATTTTTTTAGATCTTTTTCTGGAGTTTTCCTCTGTGCAATCAGCGTACTTGCCACTTTTTGAAATATATCAAGACAATGTCTTTGTCTGTTTTCAGCAATCTGTCCCACACAATTAGTAGTAATTTTTATTTTCTATTATAGATCATTGATTACTTTTCCACATCAGACTCAGAGCTGAACAATAAACGTGGATTTTCACGGAGTTACATAAAGCAATGTGGAGTTATTTTGCAACAAAGCACAAGCGATATTGACTTTATTTATTGCTCAACTATCTTAACATAAAATTCAGTATGCTCAGTTTCTTAAGGATCAGGGCCAGAGCTGCAGACAGACTGTTTGATTCCCTCCTTACCACAAGAAATGGCCATACAGTTTCAATTTCAACTGAGCATTTCACATCTGCACATTATGACATTTCCAAAAACCTGACAGAAATGTCATCAATGAAACTGAGAAGAAAATATTTCTGACAGACTTATCCTTTGGCTTATTTCAGTCTCCAAATTAAAAAATCTAGCTCTCCTGTACTTTCCAGATATTTATTTTAAAAATAAAGGGGGGGGGCAGATCTGGGATCACTGACAGAGATGGAATTGCAAAATGAGCTGCTGTAATAATCAAAACTAAGGAATAACTTATAGTCTTGGCCACCACCATCACCCAGAGTATTTACTTGGCTCTGAAAGAACCAAAGAAATAAATGAAGGCTCTTTAACCATACCTAAGATTCCCTGGACTACTTGATTACTTAAAGTGTCAAATTGGTATCTTTCAGCGGTGAAAGTTTAGGTAATATATATACATATACATATATGTGTGTATATGTATATATATGTATATATGTATATAGACAGAGAGAGAGCCCTAGTGGCATAGTAGTTAAGAGCTTGGCTGCTAACCAAAAAGTTGGCAGTTCAAATCCACTAGCCACTCCTTGGAAACCCTATGAGGCAGTTCTACTCTGTCCTATAGGGTCGCTGTGAGTCAGAACCGACCCGACAGCACCCAACAACACAATGTGTACATATATATATATATATATATATATTTACTTCAGAATCCAGCATTGAACAATTCACTTCATCTTAATGAGATGTCCTTGGTCTTTTTAAAAAGGAAATTCTGGTTTCCTGTTATATACTGTGTCTAGGCTCATAGGGTAAAAGATACTTATTCGCTTAACCATATAACTACATAGATGCATTATCTTATAGTACCTGCCATCAGGCAGCAGCCACACAGCTATTAAGTTTCCGAGCTATAAGTCAAATCAGACTTAGGTTCCTGACTACACTATCCTGGCCCAGAGGAAAAATGTGCAAGGCATGTGCTAATGTGTGATGTGAACAGGTGATAATTCATGTGGATCATAAAAAGCCAACTAAGTCTCCCACAACTGCTCTCTCCATCCCCTAATTCACTCTGCCCTCCTCCAATCTATTCCTTACGCCTGAACACAGAATAAACGTACAAATAGGCACAACTAATTATTTCACCCTACTGTTTATTTTCTGTTTATTATAGAAAATTTCAACCATATACACAAGTAAACAATAATACAAGAAACCCCTAGATACTGACCTTCTACAGTTACCAACTCATGGCCAATATTGTTTTATTTATATCCCCAACACTCTTTCACTATTTCATATTATTTTGAAGCAAATACCAAACAACATATCATTTCATCCATACAGATTTTAAGTTGTATCTCTAAAATATAAGGGCCTTTTAAAAAACATAGCCACGATGTTAATATCAGCATAAATAAATGAGCGTAATTCCTTAATATCATCAAGTATCTTGTCATTGTTCAAATTTTCTTGATTTTTGCATAATTTATTTTCAGCAATCCAGTTGGTTGAGACAGGACCAAGCAAATTGCATATTCCATAACTTTCTCCTCAATCTCTCTCTTTTTTTTCTTCTTTGTAATTTACTTGTTGAAGACACTGAGTAATTTGTCCTGCTGAATTTCCTGTAATCTGGATTTTACTGACTGCCTCCACATGATGTTCTTCTGTCTCTTCCGTCTTTCTTCTATAGATTGGTAGCAAGCTCGAAAAGCTCTCTCAGGGTCAGATATGACAAGACTATTTCATCAATGCTCTGTGCATGACCATCAGAAGATACATAATATTTGACGGTCTCTCTTGTATTAGTGTTAGCAGTCTTTCATAATTATTGCCTGGATTAAATCAGTTGACTGATGGTGAGCCCATGTGTGTCAGAGTCTTCAATGACTCATTTTCCAGAAGTAAATTGCCAGGCCTTTATTACAAGCTGCCTCTGTAGGAACTCAAACCTCCAACCTTGCAGTTAGCAGCTGAGTGTGTTATACCACTCTTGCAAAGGGTGATATTATATCTTTTTTTTCCATTTATTAGGTGGTATAAAGATCCCAGGGCAGCACACTTGGTTTACTCTCCGTTGAAAACCTAAAGATTGGTGGTTTGAACCTACCCAGTGGCATCACGGAAGAAAGGCCTGGTGATCTGTTTCCATAAAGATTATAGCTAAGAAAACCCTATGGAGCAGTTCTTCTCTGTAACACATAGGTTCACCATGAGTTGCAATTGACTTGATTGCAGTGCATACACAATAGCTGCAACAATGGGCTCAAACACACCAACAATTGTGAGGCTGGTGCAGGACTAGGCAATGTTTTGCTCTGTTATACGTAAGGTCACCACGAGTACAGCAACTAACAATAACAACATAATTATACAGGAGTTCCTGGATTGAGTATTTTGGGCCAGTTTCAGAATCTGAATACCATACTTGGTCTAGAATCCTAGAAAATAAAAGATAATGCAGACGGATTCAGCAATCACAGAAAGGTTAGCACTTGGTTTTAAAAATCCTTGAACTTTTTGACTGTAGTACTGCAAGATTCAGTAAGCTATGAAGTCTTGTGATTCACTTAAGGTAACAGAAATACTGAAATATCTAAAATCAAACATTCTGTTTTGCAATTCTTGGAGCATTGCATAGTGTCACTGTATTTTCCAATAAACACAAATATGTATGTGCAGAAGAGTGTTTAGCAATAGGTCATATTGGTGATGTCCAGGGAGAAATATCCTGTTATTACTAGATCGTTACACATGTCCTCTAGGTGTAGGTCTGTATCAAAGAGAATGAGGCAGGTTGTCCGGGGATCTTGACCTAATGTGGAGCCCTAGTGGTGCAGTGACTAAAAGCGTGACTGCTAACTGAAAGGTCGGCAGTTTAAATCCACCAGCTGCTCCACAGAGGAAAGATGTGGTAGTCTGCCTCCGTAAAGATTTACAGCCTTGGAAAGCCTATGGGGCAGTTCTATTCTGTCCTCTAGGGTCAGTACAAGTCAGAATCGACCCAACAGCAACGAGTTTCGTTTTGATGTTTTTGACCTGATATTCCTTCAGTAGGCTGTGCCTGGTGTACAGTGTAGTCTCATCCTCCAAGTTTCCAATTTATCACTGAATTTTTTGCTACATACAAGATGTAATCATGATAATTTATCAACCTGTAGCAATGGCCAGAAAATAAGGCTTTAGGGTAATAACAACAAATTATTTTGTCATTATTAACAAAATTTCATCCATTGATTCAAAATAACTTGGCTTTCTTGTGACTGATAATATAACTTTATCAGCTGAATTTGATTCTTATTTACAGCTTGACACAAGTGTGACAATATGCGATGTGATTTCAACAAACTGCAGCTTTTTTAGTTGGGAAACTTGCCAGGCATCCCACTATAGTAAAAAGATGATGAGTTTTTGTTGCAGTCAGGGTTCTCTAGAGAAACAGAACAAATCAGATAGATATAGATACATAAATATAGACATAGTTATAGATATATTTATTTTAAGGAATTTGCTTACACGATTATAGGGGGCTGGCAAGTTGACAATGTCTATTAGGTGATGGGCTGGAGATTCCTGCTGTCTTATGTCCCAAAATCCATAGGTCAGGGACAGGAAATGTGAAAAGCTACGGAGTTCTGGCAAAATGTCTACCTATAACAGAACACACCATAGGGAAGCTCTCTTTTTGCTCTTAAGGCCTTTAACTGATAGGATAGGTCCTACCGACATTACTGAGGCTAATCGCTTTGCTTAGTTAAGGCCAACTGATTTAGCCATATATAACTACTTCATAACAGAGTCTAGACAAGTGTTTGACCAGTCAACTGGGTGACATAGACTTGCCAAGCTGACACATAAAATTAACCATCAGAGGTTTGGAGACAGAAGGCTTGCATTAGGGACTTGACTTTGTACTTTGTTAGCATTGTGATCTTGGAAAAGATATTTGACTTTGCTGAGCTCTCAACATCAACGAAAGCAAAATTTGGGAGATAATAAACACATTTTAAGGTCTTCTGATGATCACAAAAATATGCCAAAATACTTTGAAGAGAGTAAATGCTCCCATCTATAATCTAATCATATAATCATTTACTACTATTCAGATTGGGAAGATGAAATAATAAATTTAAAATTAATGTATTGGGCAATTAAATTTTTAAACACTACATAACTGAATATGGTAGTAACACATAATTAGAAATCAAAATTTTGTCTTATTTTAACAGAATTAATAAATATTACTGTGTTTCATTTTCAAGAGAAAAGAAATATTTATTTCCAGA
The DNA here is from genome assembly GCF_000243295.1 of Trichechus manatus latirostris. NCBI lineage: Eukaryota > Metazoa > Chordata > Mammalia > Sirenia > Trichechidae > Trichechus > Trichechus manatus. The sequence continues at coordinate 3,248,254 of NW_004444110.1, forward strand.
AAGTGATGGAAGTCTTAAAAATTAAAATTAAGTGGGTGCTTATGTTTTATTTGCATATATTAGATACAAATACCTACAATTGAAATTGCAGTTAAAGAACCCTGAAGAAAATATTCTTGGGTTGAGTATATGATTAACATTGTTGTTGTTAGTTGCCATTGAGTCAACTCTACTCATGGCGAACTTATGTGTAAGAGAATGAAATGTTGTCTGGCCTTGCATATCATCATATTAGGTATGTTTGAGTCTGTGGTTGTGGTTATTGGGTAGTGTCTTCCAATTTAGGGGTCTCATCTTCCATCATGATATTGGACAATATTTTGTTGTCATCCATAAGGTTTCATTGGCTAATTTTCAGGAGTAGATCAAATCCAGGGCTTTGTTCTTAGTCTATCTCAGTCTGGAGGCTCTGCTGTAACCTGTCCACCATGAATGTTTAAACCCTTCTGGTATTTGAAATACCAGCGGTATAACTTCCATCATCAAAGCAACATGCAACAACATGCAACATCTATCAGTAAAAAAAAACTGATAGATGGGTGGTAGATATAACTACTAGATGTAGAATTTATTTCAGAAGAAAGCCATTTTGTTGTAATAGGACTGGATACCAAATTTATTGCTAAAAATGAGTATTTTTGTTTATTATAATTACTTATATAAAGCTCTAACCAAGGATACTAATTTTATAGTTGAAATGGAGATGTATCTTTAGATCTCAGCACATTCATTATTCCCTACACATTTCACATTAATCAGATATGGGGATAATAAAAACCTGTTGATGAATGAGGAGCCTGTGTGTTTTTAACCAATCTATAAGCTATTAGAAAACATTACTTTGCAAAGTAAGTGTAATAAAGCATACCCAGCCCTTCCCCTTTTATTCTAAAGTAGAATTTTCATTCTAAATTCTACTTATAAAAAAATGCAAAACAGACGGGAAAAAAGCAACTATTTAACACTCAAGGAGGAAGCATTAGTACTTTATTTTTAAATGTCAAAGATTGAAACTAAAAAAAAATTAAATGGGAAATTATTTCATTTCACCATTTAAAATGTGTCATGTAACACAGACCAGTGGATTCTGACATGATTAGGGAAATCTCACAACAATGCAAACATATAGAAATACAGAAGTGTCAGATAAAATATAACCAAATTAAAAAAATCTAGATGAGCTGGATGTTAAGAACATGAAACTCCCAGATTGCAGGAAAAAAAATTTTTTAAAAAGTAAAGATAAACAAAAGATAAAAGATAAAGACAAATATCTTGTCTCTCTTGGCATCGAATTGAATCTGACTCATTGAACCCTGTAGGGCAGAGTAGAATTGCTCCATAGGGTTTCCAAGGCTATAATCTTTATAGAAGCAGATTGCCACAACTTACTTCCTTGGAAGGGCTTGTGGGTTAGAACTGCCAATGTTTTGGTTAGCAGTTGAGCACTTAACCATTGTGCCACCAGGGCTCCTAAATACCCTAGTGCGTAGAAATCAGATACGCAAAGTAAAGTCTTGAGCAGTGTCGCAGTAAAGTAAAATGTGCATAAATGTAAATTCTGGCTCTTTAATTACGGTGGATAATAGCCTTAACTCAGAAAATATGTTGTTGTTGAGCTGGGTCCCACTCATTTGGACTTCATGTACAACAGAACAAAATACTTCTGGTCACACACCATCTTCATGATCATTGGTGTGCTTGAGTTTATGGTTGCTGCCACTGTGTATTTTGAGTGCCTTCCAACCTATGGCGGCTCATCTTCCAACACCATATTGGACAATATTCTGTTGTGATTCACAGGGTTTTCATTGGCTAGTTTTCAGAAGTAGATTGCCAGCCTTTTCTTCCTACTCTGTCTGTAAGCTCCCCTGAAACCCTGTTCACCATGGCTGACTTTGCTGGTATTTGAAATAGTGATGGAAGAGCTTCCAGTATCATAGCAACGTGCAACCCACCATAGCATTACAAATGAACAGATGAATGGTGGAGGAAATAATTCAGGCCTTGAAAAAGGCAATTATAAAACCACATCATAAGTATGCCTCCATATTCCAGAGAACCAGTAAATTCCACTGAAGATGAGTTTAATAAAAACTTATAAATAGCTATGAGAAAGACAGTAGATATAAAAATGGCAGAATTCACACATGGAAAATTATAGATAATAGGATAACCTGAAAGAGAGATTTTAAATAAATTTGTACAGATTTTTCATAACCATAGATAAATTAATGGAATCCATAAGCCAAAAAGTGTTGGCACAATGGTTGAGCACTCAACTGCTAACCAAAGGTTGGCAGATCAAACTAACATAGCATCTCTGCAAGAGACTTGACAATCTGCTCCTGTAAAGATTACAGCCTTGAAAACCCTATGGGGCAGGTCTACTCTGTCACGTGGGGTTGCTATAAGTCGGAATCAAATTGATGGCACAAAACAACAACAATGGAAAAAGTGCAGATGAGTGCAAAAACAATAACAGCAACAACCAAAACCAGACATGGAAAAAAATGGTCATTGAAATACATTAAATATGAAAGTAGACAGAGCAGAAGAGAGAATTGGAGGATAGATCTGAAAAAAGCACTCAAAAGACAGCATACAGCGATAGGGAGGTAGAAAATAAGCAAAAACAGGAGACATAGAGGATATAATGGGATGACCCAAAACTTGTCTAACAGGAGTTCCAAAAGAAAAAACAAGAGTGAAGAGGAAAAGACAATACTGGAGGAATTTATTGCCAATGATCCAGATCTAATGGAAGACTTAAATCTTTAGATTAAAAGAAAACTTGTGGCCCACGCAAGATTTAAAAAAATTAAAATTGCTATACCTATATGTCTCATAATGAGAGTAAAATAAAATTGTTTCTAATTTTATTTTTTTTCTACTCAAGGAAACCTGATGAAAAATTACTGAAAGATGTATTTCATCAAGAAGGAAATGGAAATTGGAATGAAGAAATAAAACACAGGAAAAAATGTGAGCAAAACAAATTGATGAAATAGATTTGTAAATTTAACTAAGTACTGAAGTTAGAAAGAAAATAGTGATGGATGGACTTCTACTTTGGGATATAATGGAATTGCTTACGTCAAACTAACTCCCAATCAAAATAATTATAAAAGATGTGAAGGTTTTCAAGAGCACCAGAAGCAGGTAGGTTTTGAGGTGCAGCATCTTGGAGAGAAGGAAAGTGTTTGAGGTTAGCTCCTCATTTACACTGGTTTTATCTCCTCCACCTCACCGCCTTCAGCTCTAAACTTGTCAGAGACATCATTACTGTTACGTTATTCAGGTTTACAATATTTATATTTTATTCTGTAATCCTCATTAAGTTTTCTACGCTATGTCTAAGAGTATATAATGCATTCGACAATTACAAGTTTAGAGGGATAAGTTCTACTAGAAGAACAATGTTATAAACACAGTACCAAGATAAAATGTTATATTTTGCTGATGATTCATCAATATTTCAAAAAATCACGCTTCATTTCATCTAGTTTATATTTTTCTGGGAACTTGCGTTCGCAAGGTCTTATATCTTCTTGAAGGTTAACATTTTTTTTTAATCAATAAACATTCATTTGAAGATATTCCTCTCCTTCTACAATTGGACTAATTTCATTTCAGGCTGACTGCAAAGATATCATCCTGAAATTTATCTATCTTTTCACTTTCAGATTTGTGAATTCCATAGCTTCCTACTGCCTGGATCCATGATTTCTTTATTAAAATGGAGTCATTCTCAAGTGGTTATTTTGTTACTATTTTTGAAACATGGTGTGGAAGGTGACCTTTCTTTTTAACATTAGAAAGTGTATTTATTTTACCCACAGAATTTATAGACAATTTGGATGTATAGGTAATTCTAGAATCAAAAGCATTTTTCCTCAAAACTTTGAGTTTCTTGTTTCATTGCCTTCAAGCATTCAGTGAACCTAATGAGAAGGCTAATGACAATTTGGTTCTTATTCCTCAGTAAGTAAACTGTTGTTTTCTGTCTGGACATTTTTGCAGGGTTTTTTCTGTTTGTTTGTTTCTGAAATCTTATGAGGACTAGAAAAATGTGTATTTGTTTTTTTCATCCTGTTTGCCACTCTGTAGATTCTGTTTTTTCTCAACATTCACCATTTTCTTCAGTTCTAGGAAACGTTCTTTCATTATATCTTTGAACATTTTCTTCCCTGGTCCTTTGTCCCTGTTCTTTCTTTCTGGATCTCCTGTTAGATGTATGTCAAAATGCCGACAATGTGCCTCCATAGGTCCCACACTTCTCTTATAAATTTCACTGCGGGGGGGTTCCCTTGGCTTTCCTTGCCAATTCTTCAACTAAATATTTTATTTCAGCATTCATATTTTTTAATTGGACTAACATTTTATTAACACTCTAAATGGTCTTTTTTTCAAAGCAGTCTGTACTTTTATTAATTCATTAACATCCTACAACTACATAGATTAAATTTTTTGTGTGTTCTCTGAAATACAAGTTTTTTATTATAAATTTTTTTCTATTCATTCTGCTCTTCCTTTTGTGTTGTTGGTTTGCTCAAATAGCCAATGATTCTTTTTTTTTTTTAATTGTTGTAATTAAATGAAGTTTACATTTCAAGTTAGTCTCCCATACAGAATTTTTTTTTTTTTAACATACATTGTTATGAGATCCCCAACCACTCATCCCATTCGGCGACAGCACACTCCTCCCTCCGCCCCTGGTTCCCCATGACCATTCAACCAAATCCTAACTCTCTCTGCCTTCCCCTCTCACCTCTGGACAGAAGCCGCCCCTTTGGTCTCTTGTATCAACTTGACTAAGAGGCACATTCTTCCCAAGTATCACTTTATGTCCCACAGTCCAGTCCAATCCCTGTCTGAAGAGTTGGCCTCAGAAATTGTTTTA
>NW_004444110.1:3258468-3276048 GCF_000243295.1 Trichechus manatus latirostris
GAAATTTTATTGTTAATCTTCTGGATTTCTGATCGCTGTCTCTCTATGGATTCTTGCAGCTTATTAAATTTGGCATTATGTTCTTGAATAACTTTTAAGTTTCACTACTACTGTATCCGTATGTTGCCTTGCTGTTTATGCATTCTGTCAGATTTCCTTTCTTATTTCTAGAGGAGTTCTGTATATTAATCTTTTGTATTCTGCCTCTGGTAATTCCAAGAAGTTGTCTTCCTCCAGAGAATTTATTGATTCTTTGTTTTGGGAGCTTGCAGAAGCCATCTTGGAGTGTCTCTTTATGTGACTTGATATTGACTGTTGTCTCTGAGCCATCAATAATTTATTATAATTTTATTTTGTGTTTGCTTAGTGACACCTAGCTTCTTATTTTGTTTTGTTTTGATATGCCCAATAGGCTGCTCATGTGCACTAGTTTGATTTTGGACACCTTTGGATCTCTAACGTCCTGTCTCCAGGTATTTAGTTCTGTAACTAAGTATGTGCTCACTGGAGTCCGTTAAATTTTCCTATATGGGATCAGCTCGGGTGTGCAGGCAGTCAGTCACCAAGTGTGTGATGCAAGCTCTCACCCCAAGTCCTAGAGAGGTATGGGTGATTGGTGCAGGCACTGGACTTTGGCTATGGTAGGGGATCATGTGCTGAGCCAGGCAGGGGGCTGACGGCTGCCCCTGAGAGTCTGAAAGAAAGAAAAGCATGTCCCTGTTCTCTAGGATGACTAGGTAGGTGAGTTTTGTAGCTGGACTAAGAGCACCCCACTCTGTTGGCTGTAAAGGCTCGAGCGCACCACTTTTTCTTGAACTCCTGTAGCAGGTGGCTAGGCACTATAGGAGCTACCACCAGTCCTCAAGACCCTACTGCAAATTGATAAAAGTGCCTACTTGAGGGGCAGGGCTGTTTTGAGAGTCACAAATCTGTCTGTTCACAGCTGAAGCCGTTGAAGTTAAACTTCAGATGTTTGCCCTGTTGTACTGTGGCAGTGAGGACTAACGCTGTTGAGACGGGTCCCCACAAGTCTATACAGGGGTGTAAGGCACTCAGAGTCTGCAGACCCCTGATTTCTGTGGCCAGCAAAGGAGCTGTGCCCACTCTGTGTTCCTGGCCTAGGGGAGCCAACAGCTTATTTGTTCCCTCTCTAAGGCCAGGAGAATGGGTCAGGGCGCCTTTTGGGATCTACTTCCGGCCCAGCGGACTCCCGGTGCAGAGCGCGGAGGGAAGAGGTAAAAGGGAGAGAGGTTTTTCCCAAATCCGGTGCAGAGCACAGAGGTAGGAGGTAAAAGGGAGAGAGGTTTTTCCCAAATGGGCTTTTTTTTTTTTCAAAATCGCTGAGAAAGGGTGCACGCACGCACTTATCCTAGCCTCTTGGGAGCTGCTCTTCCCTGGTTCGGAGTGTCCAAGCATAATCTCTGCTCCTGGGTCTCTCTCGATGTGAAAACTGCTTCTCGAGCACGCACACAGCACAGCTGTTTGCCTGCTTCACCGTGGACCGGAGTGGCAGTGTCTCTGCAGTTTCACCACCGCAGCTCTAGCACTCCTCACATCTTCCAAATGGTCTTCTTCTCCCATGTGACTTAGATGGATTTCTTAAGCTTGCCTTGTTCGGGGCTGCCAGATGTTCACATAGAATCAAATCACTTGTTTTTCAAGGTCTTTGTTGTAAGAGGGATATAGGAAGCATCTAACTACTCCGCCATGTTGACCACACCTCTCTCCAATGATTCTTATAGACTCATTCAAATGTATGAGCAAATGACTAGACTGGTTAATTTATAGGTTTTCTTCTTCTGAGAGGTTATTTCCCTGACTTGAGGTCTCATTGCATGACCTGGGTATACATATAGAATACTTGTTGTTTTTGGGTGGAGCAAATGGTTAAAGCATTAGGCTTCTACCCAAAAGACTGGAGGTTGGAGTCCACCAAGAGGTACCTCAGAAGAAAGCCTGGTATTCTACTTCCAAAAAACCAGCCGTTGATAATTCTGTGGAGCACAGTTCTACTCTGACACACTTGGGGTCACCATAAGTTGGAATTGATGACAACTGGCGTTGCTGGGTAGACTACTTAGAATGCTAGTCATCATTTAGGTGTGGATTCACAGGATGCAGGCAGCCTGGGTCACCCTACATCACAAAGGCCATAATAAGCATGGCTTTAATCTAGAATGTAGTAATACAGAAAATCACTGTGGCTGCTTTCAGTCATTTTATTACATTTCTCCATAAAGTAATACTCTAGCTTTATGCTTGAGATGTAGTCCTTTGGTGGCCTTCCAGTTTAAAATAGTGGATCTTCCTCCCTCCTTCCTTGTCTGATATCCATTGTAATACATTTATAAGTATAAATGGGAGGTTAAATTTATAATCCAAAGCTCATTGCTGAGAACAAAAAAAAAAAAGCATAACCAGCAAATGATACAGTTCTTAATTTTTTGAAGATCCATTATTTTGAACAAAAAGGCAAAAGTGCAAAGGCGTGGAAATCATCACTTTGTATACAAAGTAAAGCAGAATTTTGTTTAATCATTGCATTAGGACTCATCCCAGGTATGTGTGATTATTCAGATGTTATCTGTCATCCAAATAATTTGGGTACAAAAATATCAGACTATTTCCTAGAGTATCCTGAGTGCCTAAAACAATGCTTATCACGTAATAGATAGTCAACAAATACTTGCTGAATGAAAAGAGTACCTCTCCCATAAATACCCACATTGCTTATGTGAATGAGACACATTTACGTGGAAAAGTATCGTTTCCACTGTTTTGGCTGTAGAGATGAGCATTTATCTCTCTCTTTAAGAGAAAAAAAATTGAATTAAATATGTGCTGCATAATATGGTACCTTTAAAACTCATTTACAACGTACATTTCAGAAGCAGCCCTGATGGCTCAGTGGTTAAACGCTTGGCTACTAACCAATAGGTGGGTCACTCAAACCCATGAGCTGCTTTGAGGGGAAAGATGTGGTAGTCTGCTTCCTTAAAGTTTGTAGCCTTAGAAACCCTATGAGGCAGTTCTACTCTGTCCTCTAGGGTCACTGTAAGTTGGAATCCATTTGACAGCAATAGGTTTGCATTTTTGGTTTGGTATGTTTCAGATGAAAACTAACGGATGGAGTTAGAATCAACCTTCCTCAAATTCTTCAATTGAAATATGTATAATTTATTATCTCACCCCAGAACTTAATGCTTCCTTTGTGTGACATAGCGTTTGTTTACCATCCCACCCCAATGTTCCACCTAGCTTTGGGAGGCTGACCTTGTGGAGGTCACTGTGCTCTGCCTTCCAGTGGATTGATGCATTGGGAAACTCCAGCAGGAGATTGGAGGGAGGGAGGAGAGAGCAGTCAGATAAATCATTCATTCCTGATTCCCTTTCTGCAAGGCCACCTTACTCTGGTATGTTCCTGCATCTCATGTCACAGTTCCTTTCCTGGTGGCCTCTATAGTACTCTCCTCTGAGTTCTTGTATCCATTCCTTCCCTCCTCCATTTAAGCCTTGGTGTCAGCAGTTTATGCGTCATTGCAACTAATCTCAATGTCACTCAAGTATCCCCCTACGCCCAGCCTACACCTTTCTAAATAGTTGCTTTGTAAGTAACCCATTTCTTGTTCAGACTCTGACAGACACATCTTGGAAGCAGACATTTGACTGCAAATTCATTGACTAAAATTCTTGGAATAAAGACTCTATAAAATAGTTATTTTAGGTTTATAATATATAGAGGCATTGGTGGTCAATAAGCAACTATTTAGTAACATTATGGTTGAGAATGACCCTGAACTGTATGCAAACTGGGCACATTGTATAACATATTTGGATCTCAGTTTCTTTATTAGTAATATGAGCTTCTTGAAGTAGAGTTATCATCTCAGCCAAGTATCATATGATCAATAGACATCTACTGGGCATCCACAAGTTGTAAGATCATTTTGTAAAGTGCTAAGTATGCATTAAACAAAAGAAAACTCTCTTTTATTTATTGGTCTTATAACCTAGAGGAGCCCTGGTGGCACAGTGGTTAAGAACTAGGCTGCTAACCAAAAAGTCGGCAGTTTGAATTTACCAGCCACTCCTTGGAAACTCTGTGGGGCGGTTCTACTCTGTCCTATAGGGTCGATAACCTAGGTAGTGAGATAGAGCATGGTTACATGTCCTATATACTTATCAGAAAAAGGAAAGTGAGCTAAAAGTTCTTTTTTTTTTTTTTTGGCAGGGGGAGGAGGAAGGAGGTTATTATATCTAAAATATCTTCTTCAGGGATTTATGCTCCTGTACTAAAAGTTCTTTTTAAAAATCCATCTGAATTGAAACTTTGAATTCTTAATTTTAAGAACTTACAAAATTGTAAAAAACGGCCATATATATTTTGCATTTGTTAACAGATACAAACAAAAATCCATTACTTTTGAGTCGATTCCACACTCATAGCAACCCTATAGGACAGAGTAGAACTGCCCCATAGGGTTTCCAAGGCTGTAATCTTTACAGCAGCAGACTGCCACATCATTCTCCTGTGGAGCAGCCAGAGAGTTTGAACAGCTGACCTTTCCTTTAGCAGCTGAGTGCTTAACCACTGCACCACCAGGACTCCTTGAGTAACAGATACCCTCGGAAAATATAAAACATAGTACTGTCAAATCCCTTGTTGTTGTTATTAGTTTCAAATCAAGTTGATTTCAACTCATGGTGATCCCATGTGTGGAGGCTAGAACTGCGTATGGCAAGGACTCTTCTATAATCCCTTACAAACTGCAAGTAGTGTCCATGTGGTGCTGACAGAACAGCTTTCATTGCTGTAATCCCTACGCCCACTGTCAGTCATTCTACAGATTCCCTAATTGTAATCAACTTAAAATCAAGTCTACTTATTCGTATATTTTTAAAAAGTCTTTCAACTTTCTGCTTTATCAGGCTGTTAGTTTGTGTCAATAAAAGAATTTCATTTTCAAAATGTATATCACAAATCCTGTAGAATTAAGAGTGGAAGATAATTTGCCTGCTTTGTGTGTGTGTGTGTGTGTGTGTGTGTGTGTGTGTGTGTGTGTGTTTGGGTTGCAGGAGAACTTGATCTCTTCCAAAGGGTCCTCAGCCTCTTATCCTTGCCCAGCTGAAGTATCTCCATAAAAAAATGACTTAATGACCACTACTGCAACTTGAAAGTTTATGAATGCTATTGTTTTCTAACAGGAATTATCTTTTGTGAAAATTCCAGGCACTTCTTAGTAGATTTCTTAAAAAGACATGTGATGTGACATCAAAAGTTATTCGGGAAAATGTCCTGAGGTTTATTGGGATGTCTCTTCACGTTCATAAGGAGGTAACTGTGCCATACATGTGTCTTTGACATCATTGAGGGACAATGTTTCACAGGTCAGCTATTGGTGGTTAAAAGTATCCTGCTTAAAAGCAAAGGGAGGAAAAGAACAGGAAATGGAAGTATTGCTTTTCCATCAAGGGCTATCAATCTGAAATCTGCTGAGCTGCCTATCTGGTAATTAGGAATCATGGTTGGACAATGTACATTGAAAAGAGGCAATGCAAGTAGCTTTCTAGCAGAAGTCTAGAAGAAGACTGACGCCACGCAGAGAACATGAGTCATGGCCCCTCCTTCCATTAAAAGAAAGGTCAAAACAACTGATAATAAATAAATTGATATTTACTTCTGATTTATAATTTTAATATTTTATTATTTCTACATAACTGTTGGTGGTGCAACGGTTAAGCACTCAACTGCTAATGGAAAAGTCAGCGGTTTGAACCCATCCAACTCGTTCCCCAATGGGGAGTCTCAAGTTCCCTTTTGTTTGCCACTATCCAGAAGAAAGAAATGGGTATTTGGGAGGGGGCTGTAGATTTCCTCCACGTAGATCTACATAGTTAAGTCTTGAGTATATTCTTGTTCCCTTACCTCAAAATCCAGTAAACAAAAACAATTCAAATGTAGACAGCCCTGAGTTCTGAATCTCTATAGCATTCCTTACAGTATTACTAATATGGCACATCCCTCATACTGATTAGTATTATTTTTATATGCCCTTATCTTATTTTCCCTCTGAGGCCCATAAAAAAATGACTCAGACAAAATAAAATATTTCTCATGAAAGTACGAGTGAAATTCCCACTTCTTGTCCAATTACCTTTCCGTCTTGCTACTTATTTAGTTATTTGGCACATACATGTTGAGGATGAGGGAATTAAAAAACCAGTCTTCGGAGAACGAGAAAAATCATAATTCTCCTTTATAAAATAAATATAAAGATTTATAAAAAAAATGGGATTTGGAGAAAGGAAAGAATTGGATATGGCAAACAAACAAACAAACAAATGATAGAAGTAAGCTTGAACTTATATGTGTAAATAAATTGATTATAGAGGTTTTTTCTTTCTTTCTCTGTAACCTTCTAAATAAGTCCTGGAACATGAGACTACATCATTTTTCTATTATCCATATTCTCCATTTTCAGACAAAATACAAATAAGAAAATAAGCCATAAAGCAATACAATATTTTACTAAGTATAAGAATTTAAAATGAGGAAGGCGGGAGGTAGAAAGAGTGAATTTTGTTTCTTTTCCCACCTGCCCAATGCTGGTAGACTCAGGAAGGTCTACAGTTTGAATGTGCAGGGTAGGTTAAGACAGAGGAGCCGGATGTCAGACTGAGGGTTCTGGATATGACCAGGAAAGTCATATGAAGAGGTCAGGAGAAAGTGATGAAAGCCAGTGAAAAACTTTTTTTGTTTCTTTAATATCACAACTTTACCTAGGACAGAAATTCAGTAGGTACAGAATTATTATCATTTTCCGTTCATTAGTTATGATGATTCCTCAGCTCAGTTTGAGCTCACTTTGGAGGCCTCAAGTACGATATCTAGACAGGTAGTATCTTCACTATTTTTAATCAAAAGAACATATAGTACAGACTGAAAAAAATTTTAAAAAGTAAATGAAAATAAGCTCCTATTTCTGTCCCCAAGAGTGGAAGTAACAGTACTCTTAGCGCACAATTGGCAGATGTGAATTAATTTTTTACTTCCATATTTTCTTGAGTAAATCCATTTACTTATTAGTTGTCTTTGCCTATAGCGGAAATCCTGGTGGCATAGGGGTTAAGAGCTATAGCTGCCAACCAAAAGGTCAGCAGTTCAAATCCATCAGGCGCTCCTTGGAAACCCTATGGCGCAGTTCTACTCTGTCCTATAGGGTTGTTATGAGTCGGAATCGACTCAACGGGAACAGATTTGTTTTTTTTTTTTTTTTTGGTTTGTTTTTGTTTTTGCCCATAGGAATAGCGTTTAGCTCAATTTGAATAATTCTTTGTTCACATAATGCCTTGAAATGAGTAACATTTAGGCAGGCCCAGATAACGTATGAAGGACATGCCAGGAAAGGGCAGGGAGTTTATTGGCATCACTGACATACAAGTAACAATGAGGTGATTTTCATTAATACTCTAGTTTATGTTATTTTTGGAAATACAGCCTTTTCTCCTCCTTAATCATTTCTGATTCTTTAGAGGGCATATTTATTCCAAAATATGGATTAATCAGTTCCTGCTTTGATTTTCTTATTTGACAAACATTCAAGGAGGTAGGAGTCAAGACATGTCCCCTACAACCAAGCTTTGCAATCAGAGCACTCTTGACAGCATTGATTGTTGTTGTCCATTGTGTCAAAATATCATTAATATCACAAGCAAGTAAAATTTTGCTGAAGATAATTCAAAAGCAGCTTCAGTGGTACATCAATAGAGAACTGCTAGAAATTCAAGCCAGATTCAGAAGAGGACGTGGAACTAGGAATATCATTGCTGATGTCAGATGGATCCTGGCTGAAAGCAGAGAATACCGGAAAGATGTTTACCTGTGTTTTACTGACTATGCAAACGCATTTGACTGTGTGGATCATAACCAATTATGAATAACATTGCAAAGAATGGGAATTCCAGAACTCTTGATTGTGCCCATGAAGAACCTGTGCATATATCAAGAGGCAGTCATTAGAACAGAACAAGGGGGTACTGTGTGGTTTAAAGTTAGGAAAGGTGTGCGTCAGGGTTGTATTCTTTCACAATACCTATTCAATCTGTATGCTGAGCAAATAATCCAAGAAGCTGGACTGTATGAAGAATAACAGGGCATCAGGATTGGAGGAAGACTCGTTAACAACATGTGATATGCAGATGGCACAACCTTGCTTGCTGAAAGTGGACTTGAAGCACTTACTGATGAAGACCAAAGACTATAGTCTTCAGTATGGATTACACTTCAACATAAAGAAAACAAAAATCCTCACAACTGGAGCAATAAGCAACATCATGATAAAGGAGAAAAGATTGAAATTGTCAAGGATTTCATTTTACTTGGATCCATAATCAACACCCATGGAAGCAGCAGTCAAGAAATCAAAAGACACATTGCATTGGGCAAATCTGCTGCAAAAGACCTCTTTAAAGTGTTGAAAAGCAAAGATGTTGCCTTGAAGGCTAAGATGAGCTCGATCCAAGCCATGGTGTTTTCAATTGCCTCATGTGTGTGAAAACTGGACAATGAATGAGGAAGAGCAAAGAAGAACTGACGCCTTTGAATTGTGGTGTTGGCAAAGAATATTGAATATACCATGGACTGCCAAAAGAAGGAACAGATCTATCTTGGAAGAAGTACAACCACAATGCTCCTTAGAAGCAAGGATGGTGAGACTACTTCTCACACATTTTAGACATATTATTAGGAGGGATCAGTCTCTGAAGATGGACATCATGCTTGGTAAAGTAGAGGGTCAGCAAAAAAGAGGAAGACCCTCAAGGAGATGGACTGACACAGTGGCTGCAACAATGGGCTCAGGCATAAGAACAATTGTGAAGATGGCACAGGACCAGGCAGTGTTTCCTTCTGTTGTACATAGGGTCTCTATGAGTTGGAATCAACTTGATGGCACCTAACAACAACAACATTGTGTCAAACTGATGGTTCACTGCTACTAGTTCTTTACTCTTTCTTCTAGCCCAGAATAGATGACCTTTGTTTCAGTGAGGCAAAATGGTTCTTGAAATAGAGAGAAAGGGAACAAGCTTATTTCTCAATTACTCTTATTCTCAAAATTTCAGGGTTTCAGTTTTATTGGCCTAATGCTAAGCCATTTGCCTAAAGTTGCACCCATGACATTTGGGTGGAGTGCTGTGTTTGGATGGATTCCACAATCAGTTCCCCCTCTTGATGAGAACTGGCATTGCCCACAAACCTATGGCAAATGCAAGAGCTCTTTGATATACATCCCTTTGCTTGAGGTGAGTTTCTTCTCAGAGCTCTTCAAGTCTATATAAATGAACAGATATAAGTGTATGATAAGATGTACTCCACTTGGACAACTTTGCACTAGTCAAGATTCAAAAACCCAGTGTACATATCGAGGAAAGGGTAAGCGTCATGCCCTTATCCAAATAATCTATCCTATTGCAAAAGCAGAGGGACATCCTTGTAAGGGCAAACAAAGTTGAAATGCAATGGTGTGTGAGGAAAACTAGAAGCAGTGTGATGTTGATAGTTAAGTAGAGGACCGCAAATGGTAGAAGGTGAAACTGGAAAACAAGATAGGGTCTAGGTGATCAAATTCCTTGCATGCTATGTAAAGTTATCTGAAATTTATTTTCTAAATAATGCAGAACCCTTAATGCAGGATAGTGACATAGATTTATATTTTAATATGTGTCTCTAGTTGTGCTGTAGGTTATGAATATAGAGGGTATAGTTAGCACATTATAAGCAGGAGCCTCTGCAACACAAAGATAGATTCATGAATAAATGTGATGATACTTTGGAGAGTTTTTATGGAAGTACAATGATAAGATTGAGAAACATTCAGTATCCAAAACAAGCAGCATTTAATGATTGATCGAATGATTGATAGTGAAGGAGAGGAGAAGTTTAGGATGACACCTATGTCTCTGGCTTGAGTATCTGGGTACTTATGGAACATCCAAGAATAGCAGGAGGTTAAATATAGAAGTCTGAAGTCAAAAGAAAGGGATTGCTTTGGATGCATACTCAGTAATCATTCAGTAATCAAGAATATATAAGATGATCTAAGGAGAACTTGGAGAAGATGAAGAGTAGAGGTCAAGGATGGAACTTAGCCTTAAATATGCTGGCCCAAAAACACCTCAGCGTACTCCAATATTTCCCCATTATTTTTGGAATCTCCAATGAGTGTCCTCATGTGTCACATATTAGCCAGATGGCCTGAAGCGACGGGCTATCTTTCAGCCAGTTGTCCACACTCCAGGCTCTGAGGTCATTCAAGCTGTTCTATTACTCAACTGCTCCTAGAAGCTGTCTTTCTGGCCCGATTTGCTTGGACCAACCCTTAATATCAGAAGTCCCTGAGTAGATCATTCAGTCTCCACAGGTTAAAGAAAGGACTGGTGAACTTTTACAAAAGGAAACAAATCTCAGGTCCACCAATGTATAACCCAACACACACATTTATAGTATTCCAAGAAAATTTAATATCCAGCATAGAGATATGAGCATTTGAACTATTTATAAAGGTCTGAGATCTCCCCAAGACAATTAATACATTGTTGCTATATTTTTCTGTAACTAAAGGCCTTTCTGACATGTTTACTGAAAACAAAGAATTCACGCATTTGTAGTTGAAATTCCTACCAAATTTAAATGGAGATCTCTCTTAAAATATATAAGTAGATAAATTAAAATTCTAACACACTAAGCACCTGGTGAGGGAACCACCAGGGGCAATAACCTTTAAAAGCAAGATTGAGAGAAAACCCACAAGGAGAAAAGGAAAGAAAGAGTAAGAGGGGTAGCAGAGAAAGTATGAAGAAAGAGTACACCATCAAAGGGGCCAAGAAAGTATCTGCGAATTTTTTTTTAAATAAAAAGAAAATGCTTTGTGGGGTGTATGTGTGTGTGTATGTGTGTGTGTGCGCGCGCGTGTTGTGGCCAGGGGTTGGGTAACAAGGGAAGAAAGAGAATCAGTCGCTTAAATGAGGTGCAATCTGGCTACAAGAGCAATAGCTCCAAATCAATTCCATTTGTTAAGAAGTGTCTTCTGCTGTCAGAAATCCTTTTCTCATCCCAACTTGAAGAATTCTCTCTGCCTAAAAGCCTCAGAAAATTCCAGAGGAATGTCAAAGGAGCTAAATGTCGATAATGAAGTAAAATACCAAGAGAGAACATTTGGTTAGATTTTGATTACAAGTTAGATTTAGGAAAAATAAAAAAATACTGGTATTCATACCTTGATTTCCACGTACTTATGTTTGTATATTAAAACCTAAGAATTTTGAAAGCTAGCATTGCTATAATTTGATATCCCTTCAGTAGAAGTTTATGTAATCTTAATGACGTTTTGACTATTTCAATTATTTGTGAATCTTATCAGAATTTTTCTCTATACAATACATTTGAATGTTGAATAGAACTAGAGAAAATTACAAGCCAGCTTTAGTGTCAATATCAATCCTGATTGTTTTAAAAGTATCAATTAATGAATCAATTTATCTGAATTTTTGAAGAGTTCACTTAAGATTGAGTAGTGGACATATTTCCTAGAAAATTGCAGTCACAGTAATAATTCATCATAGACATATTAGCCTGCGATATCCTCAAAAATACGGAACATTTAATGTCCTCCAAAATGTAAAGTATAATATGGATTATTTCTTTTCCCCATGTATCTGTCTACCAGAGAAGGCTTGAAAACAAACCTCTCCTTTTTATTTAGGGAAAAGTAAACAGAAGAGAAAATTTCAAAATACCACCAGATCTAGTTGTATTTCATACTATCCTCAATATAACTGTGGAGGTGATAAACATGAACACTTTGGGTTATTGGCTAATTGGGTTAGCTATTCATTTTCACAGGTAACTTATTAAGTACATTTATTGCAGGGGGGATTTGTGTTATCAAAGAAGAGGGCCTGTGGAAAACAGATTCAATATATTATATTCCTGGAAAGAATTGTTGAACTTGGCAAATATTAGCTTTCTTCTTCTCCTTTTTTTTTTTTTTTCTAGATACCAAAATTGCATCCCTACATCAGCTGAAGGCAAAGAATGGTTAGACATTCCACTTGATACCTGTATTTATATGCTTCACACTATGTTTCCAGTTTCAATGTTATAAATTAAATTAGGAATACAATGAGAAAAGTTTATTTCTCATTTCTAATTTGATTTGATTGTGGTAATAATGATAATGTTCATCATGGCATTAATTTCAAAGAAAATAATTCCTCCCATTATTCCCATGTTTTTCCAAAAGAAGAATGTCATAGATCCACATTACAGATTCAGTATAAAGTTTATCCTAAGCTCTGTCATTCATTAAAATACACATCTCATTTTCAAAGTTGCATTTCATGAACAAATTTAACTTGATGAACAGCATGCCCAATTCTATCATATGCAGTCATTGCATAGTATAGGCAATTTACATTTAAACATAAATAAATTTTAAGAGGATAACTAAAATTTCACTGTCATTAGAGTCAGATGGATATTGAGGCAATTGAATCATGGACAAAGGAGACATTGATCTTGTGGTTGAACCATCCTTTGTCTCCAATAAACTCATTCTATTAGCCTTGAATAATGAGGCTTTGGGAGCATGAGATGATCTTGGATGAAAGGAGCCAGTTAAATTGAATTAAGACAGTTTTTACTGAGTTCCTATTATGAATACTAGGAATGTATGGCTATGGATTTATTTAATCAAAACTATTTATTGAACTTATACACAGGAAACTGTGCTACGTCCTGGGGATACACCAGTGAGGAAAATGAGAAGAGGCTTGTCTTGAATAGGCATATCAGGTTTCACTCAGAGAAGCAACATCACTATGAGTGATATAGAATAAGGGATTAATTATGGGGATGATACTGTACATGGACTTCTTAATAAACTTCCACATTTTTCTGTTTTTCACTGGCTCTAACCTTGGTTACATGGTGAGCTGCAGAAGCTGGTGCCATTGGGCATGGAAGTGAACATGTACCTGGCCCAGGATTTGAAGAAGTTGAAAGAGATACAGGCCTGGTTGCTGCTTCTCATCAAGAACACAAACCAGCAGATCAGCAATAACATGAGTGAGCATCTAGCCCTATACCAATCTACACAGAGAAAATGACTTATGTTTTACTTCCACTTTCCAAATCTCACACAAGTTTTCTGATGGCCAAACTTAACACAGACACATTTAGGGAAGGAGATTCTAAGAAACTTGGTTCTAGCTTAGTTAGGTTAGCACACTACAAAGGCACCACTATGAACATGTGATTTAGAGAGACATATAGCCATTAATCAAATAAGCATACAGAAATTAATTATCAAATAATCATACTTGTTATTGTTAGGTGACAACCAGTCAGTTCTGACTCATAGTGACCCTATGTAGAACAGAATGAAAAACTGCCAGGTCCCGTGCCATCCTCACAATTGTTGTTGTGTTTGAGTCCGCTGCAGACACCGTCAATCCATCTCATTGAGGATCTTCTTTTTTTTCTCTGATCTTCTACTCACCTAAGCACGATGTCCTTCTCCAGAGATTGATCCCTCCTGATAACATGTTCCAAGTACATGAGATGAAGTCTCACCATCCTCGCTTCTAAGGAACATTCTGGCTGTACTTCTTCCAAGACAGATTTGTTCATTCTTCTTGCAGTCCCATATTCTTCACCAACATCATAATTCAAAGGCATCAATTCTTCTTCTGTCTTCCTTATTCATTGCTCAGCTTTCACATATATATGAGGCAACTGAAAATACCACGGCTTGGGTTAGGCATACCTTAGTCCTTAAAGTGATGTCTTTGCTTTTTAACACTTTGAAGAGGTCTTTTGCTGCAGATTTGTCCAATGCAATACTTCATTTGATTTCTTGACTGCTGTTTCCACGGGCATTGATTTTGGATCCAAGTAAAATGAAATCCTTGTCAACTTCAAGCATACATAAGCATGTAAAATTTTAACTGCAACAGGTATAATGGAGAAGAGGTATAAAGTGTCTTGAGATAAAAGATGTTAACTAGTCAGAGAAGTAAAAAACAGTTTAATGCTCACCTGAAGGATAAGAAAGCTTTTATTAAGCAAATTTGGAGGTGGAAAAGCTTTTCAAAAAGAGGAAAGAAACAGTAGGAGCAAATGTCTGATGAGAAGTTCCATAGTGCCTGACTGAATCTATAGGGAGAATTTAATCTGGATTTTGAAATATTAAGTTCTATGTTTAAACATAGCTATATCTAAATGTAGCTGCATACATAACTGCAGACATATATGGATGTAATATAGATTACTTAACAAACCAATATTTGCAGAAATATTGAAAACATTCAATTTAGAGACAAATAGAAAGGTAGATACATAGTATACACAATAAAAAAACTAAATCAGGACTTCTGGCAAAATGGCACTCTAGGCAGCAGCACAACTCCATCCCTCCACAGTAAAAATTAAGCCAAACAGAGGAAACAGCAATCCTGAAACACTAAACATCAAATGAATAGATAAAGAACTCAGCCAAGCTCCAAATGGAGTGAGAAAACTGACAGAGAATGGAGAGCGAGGAGAAATTCATGCAGAAAATGCAGAGGTCCCCTATCAGCTAACGCAGTGTGGATCCACCATCTTGGACTACTGTCGGAGACCAGCAAATAGGGGGTACGAGAAAGCAGCTTCACGGAGCTTCCAGCGGGAAACAAAACAACTGTTTCTCGTCTCTCTATATCTTCCTTCTCTTCCTGTTCCCTGAATACCTGGTGCTAAATACCTCTACTCCTTCTAGCCAGGCTGTACCACAACACCTGAGAACAACTTCCCCAGACCTTGTAGCCGCACCGGTGGGATCCCTGGGAGCTTTGCTATTATTTTTCCTTTCTGATTCTTATTTATTCATCTATTCTTTTGTTTTTATTCTTCTTCCCCTTTTTGTTTTTCTCCATTTCATAGTCTCTCATCTCTCACTCCAATGGCAAGCTCCCCTAGCACTCTTTTTTGTTTGTTTGTATGTTTTGACCCCTGTTCCTCTCTCCTCTCTCCCATTACAGCTAAGCTCCACACATAACAATCTTGCCCCTCCATCCTGCTTACCTGCGTCATGCACTTAACATCACACTGCCAAGCAGCGCAGGCAAGGCCGAACGGAACTTACCCTGCGCTGATTACCAACCTGCCCTGGTGGCTGTAGTAAGTGCCACAAACAATCCATTTCAGTAACTCTGCTTCAGCTAGACCGGCCTTGCTATACCATATCTGAATGACTAACCCTGCCAGTTGGAGAAGGAGGCAAAAAGTATTATGACCACAGAGGAGCAAATAACTCACAGCCGGCATGCTCAGACAGAGCCAAATTTAAAAAAAAAAAGGACAAAACAACCAAATCTACAATCAATAAATCAGAAAAATACATACTGAATGCCCCGAAGATGGCAGACAATATCAAAACATTTACAAAAACAGGACAGGAACGTTCCAAGAGGCATCCAAAATAAAACACCAGATAACCTCCCAGTGGAAGAAAAGGCACTAGAACTACCTAATAGGGAATTTGAATTTCTAATACTCAGAATTATCCAAGAGTTGAAGCAAAAAGCAGACAAAAAAGAGGAAAAAATAGACAAATTCATGGAAAAGCCAGAAAATTCATGGAAAATACAGACAAAAAATTGGAAGAATTCAGGAAAATAATGCAGGAACAAAATGCCAAAATAAAATCACAGCTAGAAATTATACAAAAACAACAATTAGAAATACAAAAGACAAACAACAAGATTTCAGAAATGGATGGTGTCATAGAAGGGCTGAGAAGCAGATTTGAAACCGTGGAAGACAAGATCAGTGGAATTGAAGACAAACATTTGGATACATCTCTGTTTGAGGACAACTCAGAAAAAAGAACAAAGAAAAATGAAGAGACCCTGAGAGTTATGTGGGATACAATCAAACGTAAAAATTTCTGAGTGATTGGAGTTCCAGAACAGGGGGAGAAAACAGAAAACACAGAGAGGATCATTGGAGAACTGCTGACAGAAAGCTTCCACGGTATCATGAAAGATGAAAAGCTGGCCATCCAAGAAGCTCGGTGAACCCCATGTAGGAAAGACCCCAAAAGAAAATCACCAAGGCATATCATAATAACACTCGCCAAAAGCAAAGACAAAAAAGAATCCCGAGAGCAGCTCGAGAAAAACAAAAAGTCACATACAGAGGAGAAACAATAAGACTAAGCTCAGATTATTTGGCAGAAACCATGCAGGCAAGAAGGCAATGGGATGACATATATAAAACCTTAAAAGAAAAAAATTGCCAGCCAAGAATAATATACCCTGAAAAACTCTCATTCAAATATTATGGTGAAATTAGGACATTTCCAGATAAACAGAAATTAAAGGAATATGTAAAAACCAAACCAAACTTACAAGAATTATTAAAGGGAAATCTTCGATCTGAGAACAAACAACTTCAGCTCACGGGCTGAATCTAGGACACAGGATCATACCAGCCAGATATGAATCTAGGAAATGAACTATCAAGGACTATCCAAAATCAAAAGAAATACAATAGGGAATCAGAGAAGTAAATCTGTAAATGACAACAACATCAGAACAAGAAAAGAGGAAATAAACGGTGTAGGTATAGAACCTTCTAATGGAGAGGAAGGCAAGACAAAACAAAGTAATAATAGACTGCTTCAAACTTAGAAAGATAAGGGTAAATTTCACAATAACCACAAAGAAAGTTTAAAAAATATACTCATAAAAATAAAGAGGAAAAACATAAAGTCTCAGCAAAAACAAAAGAAATGAAAAAAAAAATCCACAAACAAAAGTAATTCAGCACAGGAGAGTAAGAAGAGCAAAGAAAACCACCACAAAAAACAGCACTAGAAAATCACAACAACAAACTCACATCTATCAATAATTACACTGAATGTAAACGGTCTCAATGCACCCATAAAAAGAAGGAGAGTGACAGAATGGATAAGAAAACAGGATCCATCAATATGCTGTCTGCAAGAGACATGCCTTAGAAACAAAGACATGAATTTATTAAAAGTCAAAGGTTGGAAAAAAATATATCAAGCTAACAACTGCCAAAAAGACCAGGAGAAGCAATAGTAATCTCAGATAAAATAGACTTTAAAACAAAATCCACCGTAAAAGACAAAGAAGGACACTATCTAATGATTAAGGGGATGATCCATCATGAAGACATAACCGTAATAAACATCTACACACCCAATGACAGGGCTCCAAAATACATAAAACAAACTCTAACAACACTAAAAGAGAAACTGACAGTTCCACAATAATAGTAGGAAACTTCAACACACCACTCTCAGTAAAGGACAGAACAACTAAAAAGAAAGTCAGCAAAGATACAGAACACCTAAAGGCACAATCAGCCAATTTGACCTCATAGATATATATAGAACACTCCATCGAACCATTGCAAAGTACACATTCTTTTCCAATGCACATGGAACATTCTCCAGAATAGACCACATCTTAGGCCACAGAGCAATCCTCAACAAGATCCAAAACGTT
>NW_004444110.1:3276713-3278296 GCF_000243295.1 Trichechus manatus latirostris
ACAAAGTGATGTGGAAAATCTGAACAGACCCATAACGAGAGAAGAGGTTGAAAAGGTTTTAAAAAAAAAACTCCAACAAATAAAATCCCTGGCCCAGATGGTGTCACTGGAGAATTCTACAAAACATTCAGAGAAAATCTTGTACCAGTACTACTCAAGAGCATAGAATTAGAGCATAGAAAAGGAAGCAACACTTCCGAATTCATTCTATGAAACCAGCATAACCCTGATACTAAAACCAGGCAAAGATGCCACAAGAAAAAGAAAATTACAGACTAATATCTCTCATGAATACAGATGCAAAAATTCTTAACAAAAATCTAGGCAATAGAATTCTGCATCATAGCAAAAAAATAATACATCACAAACAAGTAGGATTCACACCAGGTATGCAAGGATGGTTCAACATTAGAAAATCAATCAATGTAATCCACCGAATAAATAAAAGGAAAGAAAAGAATCACGTGATCATCTCAATAGACACAGAAAAGGCATTCGACAAAGTCCAACACCCATTCTTGATAAAAACTCTCAGTAAAATAGGTATAGAAGGGAGATTGCTCAACATAATAAAGGGCATCTATGCAAAACCAACAGCCAACATCATTCTTAATGGACACAGGCTTAAAACATTCCCCTTGAAAACAGGAACAAGACAAGGATGCCTTTTATCACCACTCCTATTTAACATTGTGCTGGAAGTTCTAGCTAGAGCAAAAGGCAAGAAAAAGACATAAAGGACACCCAAATTGGTAATAAAGAAGTTAAACTGTCCCTGTTTGCAGATGATATGATACTATACATAGAAAACCCTATAGACTCCATGAGAAATCTAGTGGAACTAATAGATTCAGCAGAGTAGCAGGATACAAGATAAACACACAAAAATCAGTTGGGTTCCTATACACCAGTAAGGAGAATGATGAAAAGGATATCAGGAAAATAATATAATTTTCAATAGCCCCTAAAAAGATAAAATACTTAGGAATAAATATGACCAGGGACGTAAAAGACCTGTACAAAGACAACTACAAAACACTACTGCAAGAAACCCAAAGGGATCTACATAAATGGAAAAACATATCATGCTCCTGGATAGGTAGACTCAACATTGTGAAAATGACAATTCTACCCAAAGCAACATACAAATACAATGCAATCCTGATCTAAATACCAACGACATTCTTCAAAGAGATGGAAAAAGTAATCATTAACTTTGTATGGAAAGGGAAGAAGCCCCAAATAAGTAAAGCACTACCGAAGAAGAAGAATGAAGTTGGAGGATTCACACTACCCGACCTCAGAACCTACTATTCAGCTACAGTAGTCAAAACAGCCTGGTACTGCTAAAACGACAGATACATTGACCAATGGAACAGAATTGAGAACCCAGATGTAAATCCATTCACCTACGGTCACCTGATCTTCGACAAGGGTCCAAAGTCCATCAAATGGGGAAAAGACAGTCTTTTTAACAAATGGTGCTTGCAAAACTGGATGTCCATTTGCAAAAAAATGAAGCAGGACCAATACCTCACACCATATACAAAAACTACTTCAAAATGGATCAAAGACCTGAATAT
>NW_004444110.1:3279393-3280456 GCF_000243295.1 Trichechus manatus latirostris
CTGAGGGACTGAATTGCTGGGCTGAGGGCTGTGGGGACCATGGTCTTGGGGAATGTCTAGCTCAATTGGCATAACACAGTTTATAAAGACAATGTTCTACATTCTACCTTGGTGAGTAGCGTCTGGGGTGTTAAAAGGCTGTGAGCGGCCATCTAAGATTCTCCACTGGTCTCACTCCTTCAGAAGCAAGGGAGAATGAAGACAACAGGATACAAGGAAAAGATAAGTCTGAAGGGCTAATGGACCACAGCTATCACAGCCTCCACCAGACTGAGTCCACTATAGCTAGATGGTGCCTGGCTACCACCACTGACTGCTCTGACTGGGATCACAACAGAGGGTTATGGACAGAGCTGGAGAAGGATGTAGAACAAAATTCTAACACACACAAAAAAGACCAGATTTACTGGCCTAAAGGAGACTGGAGAAACCCCGAGAGTATGCTCCCCAGACACCTTTTTAGCTCAGTGGCGAAGTCCGAGGTTCACCGTTCAGCCAGGGATTGGACAGGCCCATATAACAAAATGGGACTAATGAGGCACAGGAGTCCAGGGATAAGGGCTAGAAGGTAGAACGGGACAGGAAAGCTGGTGATAGGGAACTCAAGGTTGAGTGAGCACAGTGTTGACATGTAGTGCGGTTGTTAACCATTGTCATAGGGCAACATGTGTGCTAACTGTTTAATGAGAAACTATTTTGTTCTGTAAACCTTCATCTAAAGTGAGAATAGCAGCACAATTGGTAGAGCGTAGTCCATGTCACTGAACTGTGCATACAGAAATTTTTGAAATGTTGTATCTTTGGCTATGTATATATTCACCAAAAAAAAAAGGTCGAGAAGGGAGAGGGTTGACATGTTGTGGGGTTGTTAACCAATGTCATAAAACAGTATGTGTACTATTGTTTAATGAGAAAGTATTAAAAAAAAAAAAACTAAATCAGTTCATTTTCAAAATGTATGAGTTATTTTAAATCAAGTTTATCTTTTGGTTCTTGATCTTTGGAAGTTTAAAGTTAATTAACTAACAAAAATAAATGAACCAGAAGAAAACATATAATTATT
>NW_004444110.1:3280556-3281714 GCF_000243295.1 Trichechus manatus latirostris
AAATTATTTACTGTGTGCCTACTAAGTATGAGATGATTGTAGCAAGAGCTGAGAATGTGTGTGCGTGCACGTATAGATGGAGGACAGGAAGTGAGAATGAAACAGGAAGAGCCTAAGTTAAAAGTTAAAACACTATCCTGGAGCTAAGAGTAGCCACTAAAACAATGACCAGGAAATATAA
The DNA here is from genome assembly GCF_000243295.1 of Trichechus manatus latirostris. NCBI lineage: Eukaryota > Metazoa > Chordata > Mammalia > Sirenia > Trichechidae > Trichechus > Trichechus manatus. Next base: position 3,280,738 of record NW_004444110.1, read on the forward strand.
AAGGTTAGTTTTCATTAAAAACAAACAAAAACAAAACCTAAGCATCAGTATTGAAGATAGATTGAAGGTGGACAATATCCATATAGTAATATTCCTACCAGAGTCTCTTCTTGATCTCTTACTCTCCAGTCCAATTCTACCAAAACATCAGCCTGACTTCTTGCCTCTCAATCTCTTGCATTCTTCCATCCAACTCCACTAAGGTCATCTAATCTTTTTTTGTGGATACTGAAAGTTCTCAGATTAATAGTATATAGACCTGGCCCTCTTCATTTATTCAATATGTTGAGTATCTACTTTGTGTTAGAAGTTGTCAAGGATTTCATTTTACTTGGACTTATAATCAATGTCTATTGAAGCAGCAGTCAAGAAATTAAACAACATATTGCATTGGGCAAATCTGCTGCAAAAGAACGTTTAAAGTATTAAAAAGCAAAGATGTTACCTTGAGGACTAAGGTGAACCTGACTCAAGCCATAGTGTTTTCAATCGTCTCATATGCATGCGTGAGGCCCTGGTGGCACAGTGGTTATGTGCTTGCAAACCAAAAGATGAACAGTTTGAATCCATCAGCCGCTCCTTGGAAACTCTATGGGGCAGTTCTGCTCTGTCCTATAGGGTCCCTTTGAGCTGGAATCTACTCAATGGCAAAGTTTTTTTTTTTTTTTTCATATGCACATGAAAGCTGGACAATGAATAAAGAAGATCAAGGAAGAATTGGTACTTTTAAATTATGCTGTTGGTAAAGAATATTGAATATATACCATGGGCTTCCAGAAGAAAGAACATATCTGTCTTGGAAAAGTACAGCCAGAATGCTCTTCAGAAGCGAGGATGTTAAGACTTTGTCTCACGTACTTTGGACATGTTACCAGGAGGGACCACTATGTCAATCCATCTCGCTGAGGGTCTTCCTCTTTTTTGCTGACCCTGTATTTTACCAAGCATGATGTCCTTCTCCAGAGACTGGTCCCTCC
>NW_004444110.1:3281814-3287047 GCF_000243295.1 Trichechus manatus latirostris
GATCACTTATATACTGTGCAAAAGTCCCAAAACTGTAGAACTCTCCTTGTTAGTTTTTTTAAACCACAACTAAAAGCAAAGGAGTAAAATGCCAGTACATTATCTTTGGAACACTATACCTCTGGGTTAGATATAAAAATATCCTTTTTTTTTTTTTTTTAATTGTGCTTTAAGTGAAAGTTAACAGTTCAAGTCAGTTTCTCATACAAAAATTTACACACACATTGCTGTGTGACCCTAGTTGCTCTCCCTATAATGTGACAGCACAATCCTCCTTTCCACTCCGGATTTCCCTTGTCCATTCAACCAGCTCCTGACCCTCTCTGCCTTCTCATCTCGCCTCTGGACAGAAGCTGCCCATTTAGTCTCATGTATCTACTTAAGAGGCACTCTCTTCACAAGTATCATTTTAAGCCCCAAATTCCAGTCTAATCTTTCTCTGGAGAGTTGACTTCTGGAATGGTTTCAGTTCTGGGCTAATTGAGAATCTGGGGACCATGTCTTCTGAGGTCCCTCCAGTCTCAGTCAGACCATTAAGTCTGGTCTTTTTACTAGAATTTGAGTTTTGCACCCCACTTTTCTCCTGCTCCATCTGGGACTTTCTGTTGTATTCCCTGTCAGCATGGTCATTGGTGGTAGCCGGGCACCATCTAGCTCTTCTGGTCTCACGGTGATGCAGTCTCCAGTTTATGTGGCCCTTTATGTCTCTTAGGCTAATATTTTCCTTGTGTCTTCAGTGTTCTTCATTCTCCTTTGCTCCAGGTGGGGTTGGGACCAATTGATGCATCTTAGATGGCTGCTCACTAGCTTTAAGACCCTAGATGCCACTCACCAGAGTGGAATGCAGAACATTTGGTTAATAAACTTTGTTATGCCAACTGACCTAGATGTCCACTGAAACCATGGTCCCCAGACCCCTGTCACTGCTACTCTGTCCATCAAAGTGTTTGGTAGTATTCAGGAAACTTCTTAGCTTTTGGTTTAGTCCAGTTGTGCTGACTTTCCTTGTAGTGTGTGTTGTCCTTCCCTTCACCTAAGATAATTCTTATCTACTATCTAGATAGTGAATACCCCTCTCCCTCCCTCCCTACCCTCGCAACCATGAAAAAATGTTTTCTTCTGTGCTTAAACTATTTCTTGAGTTCTTATAATACTGTTCTCATACAATATTTGTCCTTTTGCGACTGACTAATTTCACTCAGCATAATGCCTTCCACATTCATCCATGTTATGAGATGTTTTGCAGATTCATCATTGTTCTTTATCATAGTGTAGTATTCCATAGTGTGAATATACCATAATTTGTTTATCCATTCATCTGTTGATGGGCACCCAGGTTATTTTCATTTTTTTGCTGTTGTGAACAGTGCTGCAATGAATATGGGCATGCATATATCTGTTCGTGTGACAGCTCTTATTTCTCTTGGATACATTCCAAGGAGTAGTATTGCTGGATTGTATGGTACTTCTATTTCCAGCTTTTTAAGGAAGTGCCAAATCGATTTCCAAAATGGTTGCACCATTTTACATTCCCACCAGCAGTGTATAAGTGTTCAAGACTCTTTACAACCTCTGTAAGGTTTATTATTTTGTGTTTTTTAGATTAATGCTAGCATTGCTGGGGTGAGATGGTAACTCATTGTAGTTTTGATTTGCATTTCTCTAATGGCTAATGATCATAAGCATTTCTTCATGTATCTGGTAGCCACCTGAATATCTTCTTTGGTGAAGAGACTGTTGATAGACTTTGCTCATTTTTTAACTGGCTTATTTGTTTATTTTGTTGTTGAGATTTTGCAATATCCTGGAGATTTTGCAGTATCCTTTAGATTTTAGAGATTAGACACTGATCAGATTTGTCCTAGCCAAAAATTTGTTCCCAGTCTGTAGGTTGTCTTTTTACTCTTTTGGTGAAGTCTTTTGATGAGCATAAGTGTTTGATTTTTAGGAGCTTCCAGTTATCTAGTTTCTCTTCTGGTTTTTGTGCATTGTTACTTATGGTTTATATTCTGTTTATGCCATGTATTAGGGCTCCTAGCGTTGTCCCTATTTTTTCTCCCATGATCTTTTTTTTTTTCAATTTTATATTTGAATCTTTGATCCATTTTGAGTTAGTTTTTGTGCTTGGTGTGAGTTACAGATCCTGTTTCATTTTTTTGCAGATGGATATCCCGTTATGCCAGTAGCATTTGTTAAAGAGACTGTCTTTTCTCCAATTAATGGACTTTGGGCCTTTGTCAAATATCAGCTGCTCATAGGTGGATGAATTTACATCTGGATTCTCAATTCTGTTCCATTGGTCTATGTATCTGTTGTTGTACCAGTACCAGGCTGTTTTGACTAACGTGGTGGTATAATTGGTTCTAAAATTGGGTAGTGTGAGGTCTCTGACTTTGTTCTTCTTCTTGAGTAATGCTTTACTTATCTGGAGCCTGTTCACTTTCCATATGAAGTTGTTGATTTGATTCTCCATCTCATTAAAAACTGCCATTGGAATTTGGATTGGGATTGCATTGTATCTGTAGATCAATGGGTAGAATAGACATTTTCACAATGTTGAGTCTACCTATCCATGAGCAACATATGTTTTTCCACTTATGTAGGTCTCTTTTGGTTTCTTACAGTGATGTCTTGTAGTTTTCTTTGTATAAATCTTTTATATCTCTGGTTAGATTTATTCCAAGGTATTTTATCTTCTTGAAGGCTATTGTAAATGGTATTTATTTGGTGATTTCCTCTTCGAAGTTCTCTTTGTTGATGTAGAGGAATCCAACCGATTTTTGTATGTTTATCTCATATCATGAAACTTTGCTGAAATCTTCTCTTAGTTCCAGTAGTTTTCTTGTGGATTCTTTGGGGTTTTCTGTGTATAAGACCATATCATCTGCAAACAGAGATACTCTTACTTCTTCCTTACCAATTTGGATGCCCTTTATTTCTTTTTCTAGCCTAATTGCTCAGGCTTGGACCTCCAGCACAATGTTGAATAAGAGTGGTGACAAAGGACATCCTTGTCTGGTTCCTGTTCTCAAGTGGAATACTTTCAGAGTCTCTCCATTTCAGATGATGTTGGCTGTTGGCTTTGTATAAATGCCCTTTATTATGTTGAGGAATTTCCCTTCTATTCCTATTTAGCTGAGAGTTTTTGTCATGAACGGGTATTGGACTTTGTCAAATGCCTTTTCTAAATCAATTGATAAGATCATGTGGTTCTTGTCTTTTGTTTTATTAATGTGATGGATCATGTTGATTGTTTTTCTAATGTTGAACCATCCTTGCATACCTGGTATGAATCAAACTCGGTCATGGTGAATTATTTTTTTGATATGTTGTTGAATTCTATTGGCTAGAATTGCATTGAAGATTTTTGCATCAATGTTTATGAGGGATATTTTTCTGTAATTTTCCTCTCTTATGGGGTCTTTACCTGGTTTTAGTATCTGGATAATGCTGGCTACATAGAATGAGTTTGGGAGTATCCCATCCTTTTCAATGCTCTGAAATACCTTTAGTAGTAGTGGTGTTAACTCTTCTCTGAAAGTTTGGTAGAATTCTCCAGTGAAACTTTCAGGACCAGGGCTTTTTTTTTGTTGGGAGTTTTTTATTTACCTTTCAATCTCTTCTTTTGTTATTGGTTTATTCAGTTGTTCTAACTCTGTGTTAGTTTAGGGAGGTGGTGTGTTTCTAGAAATTTGTCCATTTCCTCTAGGTTTTCAAATCTGTTAAGAGTACAATTTTTCATAGTATTCTGTTATGATTCTTTTAATTTCAGTTGGGTCTGTTGTGATATTGCCCATCTCATTTCTTTTTCAGGTTATTTACTTCCTCTCCTGTTTTTCTTTTGTCATTTTGGCCAATGGTTTACTGATTTTGTTGATAGTTTCAAAGAACCAGCTTTTGGTCTTGTTAGCTCCTTCAAATGTTTTTCTATGTTCTATTTCATTTGTTTCTGTTCTAATTTTTATTATTTACTTTCTTATGATGCCCAAGGACTTTTTTTGCTGGTCCCTTTTTACTTGTTTGAATTGTAAGGTTAATATTTTGATTTTGGCCCTTTTTTCTTTTTTGGATGTGTGCATTTATTGCTATAAATTTACCTCTGAGCACTGCTTTTGCTGTGTCCCAAAGGTTCTGGTAGGATGTGTTTTCATTCTCATTTAATTCTGTGAATTTCTTTATTCTGCCGTTAATTTCTTCTGTAACCCAGTAGTTTTTGAGCAAGGTGTTGTTCAGTTTCCATGTGTTTGATTTTTTTTTCCTTGCTTTTTCTGTTATTGATTTCCACTCTTATGGTCTTATGGTCAGAAAATATGCTTTGTAATATTTTGATGCTTTGGATTCTGTTAAGGCTTGCTTTATGGCCTAATATGTGGTCTATTCTGGAGAATGTTCCGTGTGTTTTGGAAAAGAAAGTATACCTGGCTGCTGTTGAGTGAAGAGTTCTTTATATCTCTGTGACGCCAAGTTGGTTGATTGTGGCACTTAAATTTTCCATGTCTTTATTGAGCTTCTTTCTGGATGTTCTGTCCTTCACTGAAAGTGGTTTGCTGAAGTCTCCTACTATTCTTTTGGAGCTGTCTATCTCTCTTTTCAGTGCTGTTAGTGTTTGTATTATGTATTTTGGAGACCCATCTTTGGCTGCATAAATATTTATTATGGTTATGTCTTCCTGGTGTATTGAGCCTTATCCTTCCTTATCCTTTGTGGTGGATTTTACTTTAACGTCTATTTTGTCAGAGATTAATATTGCCACTCCTGCCTTTTTTTGAGTGTTGTTTGCTTGATATCCTTTGAGTTTTAGTTTATTTGTGTCTTTAAGTCCAGGGTGTGTCTCTTGTAGGCAGCATACAGATGGCTCATGTGTTTTTTTATCCATTGTGCCACTCTCTGTTTATTGGTGCATTTAGTCCATTTACTTTCAGCATAATTATTGACAGGTATGTGTTTAGTTCTGTCATACTGATGCCTTTCTTTGTCTGTGTTGTTGACAGTTTCTTTGTTCCACTTCGTTTTCTGTGCTGAGTCATTTTTCTTTTAATTCTTTTTATTGTACTTTAGATGAAGGTTTACAGAACAAATAGTTTCTCATTAAACAGTCAGTACACATATTGTTTTATGACATTGGTTAATAACCCCATGACATGTTAACACTCTCCCTTCTCGACCTTGGCGGACCTTATTTGGTGAAAATATACCTACATAGCCAAAGTTACACCGTTTCAAAAATTTCTAC
>NW_004444110.1:3290186-3295709 GCF_000243295.1 Trichechus manatus latirostris
TGCCTGTGCTGCTTGGGAGTGTGATGTTCAGCGAATGGTGCAGGTAGGCAGGAAGGAGGAGGTAGATTGTGATGAGTGGAGCTAAGATGGGTATGGGAAAGAAGAGAGAGAGGAGAGAGGAGGAGGAGCCAAAAACATACACACAAACATAAAAGAGTGCTAAGGGAGCTTGCTATTGGAGTGGAGAGATGAGAGCCTGAGAAATGAGGAAAAACAAGAATGAAAAAAAAAAGAAAAAGTGTAAAAGACAAAAATGAATAAATCTAGAAACTGGAAATGAAAAAAGACAAAAAGAGAATAAGAGAGAGAAAAAAATAAAACAAAGAAACAAAACCACCAGAAACAAAAAAAAAAAAAAAGAAAAAAACAAACAAGAAAAAAGAAATGCCCCCAGGGAGGTCCCTGTGCGTCTGCACAGAGTAAGGGAGTATCTTCCAAGTCGTGTGGTAATGCCTGGCTAGAAGGGGCTCCCAAGACAAGAAAATAAAAAGAGAACAAGCAAGCAAATCAAAATAGAACAAATCAGAGCAAACAAACAAAAAACCCCGGGTGTCCTACCAGCATGGCGGCACAGGCCGGGAAGCAGTTTCAAAATCAATAGGTGTTTTGCAGCCTTTCAGGAAGAAGCAAAGATGGCACACGGAGCCAAGTATTTGAGAGAACGGAGGGGGAGGTGGTGAGAGGTAAGGAAGAAATCCAAAGAAGTGGAAAAAAGAAACACCAGCTGCCAGCAAAAGGCACTCAGGGAGCCATCCAGTGCGTGTGGGTGGAATCCAAGTGACACTGGGATGCTTCCTGTCCAAGAGACTGTGGCTGCAGGAAGCAGAGGAGGCTAAGTGGGGGTGAAGAAGTGTGGGGGGTGGGAAAGTGCATATCACTGGTTACCAGTTGTTCTGTCTCCTGCTGGAAGCTCTGTGAAGCTGCTTTCTCACACCCCCTGTTCACTGATCTCCGATAGGAGTCCAAGAAGGCCGATCAGTGCTGCGGTAGTTGATAGGGGACCTCTGCATGTATCTCTCCTCGCTCTCTGTTCTTGGTCAGTTTCACATTCCATTCAGTTCTTTATCTCTTCATTTGATGCTCAGGGTTTCAGGAGTGATGTGTGACTCTGTTTGACTTAGTTTTTCTGATCTTTGCTGCTGAGGGACGGCATGGTGCTTCTGACTATAGCGCCATGTTGCCCGGAAGTCTCTATCTCCTTATGTACTTTCTTTTCATCTTTGTCATTGCTATTGATTTTGTATTTACTGAGTCTTTATGTTTTTCTTGTTTTTTATTTTGATGTGTATGATTGTTAGTTTCCTTTGTAGTTACCATAATATTTACCCCTATTTTTCTAAGTCTAAACCAATCTTTTATTTCTTTATATTGCCTTGACTTCCTCTACATATGAAAAATCTATGATTACATATTTTTTGTTGTTTTATTGTTCTCATCTTTTATATATTGGCGTCTCTGTTTCCGTAGTTTCAGCATTTTCACTTTGATTTATTTTTGTGACTTCCTTATGTGGTTTTATATCTGGTTGCTCTGTCCTGTGTACTAGGCTTGGTTTCTTATCTGATGTTATTGATTTTCTAACCGGAGGACTCCCTTTAGTATTTCTTGTAATTTTGGTTTAGTTTTTTCAAATTCCCTAAACTTCTGTTTATCTGGAAATGCCCTAATTTCACCATCATATTTGAGAGACAGTTTTTCTGGATATAGAATTCTTGAGTGGCAATTTTTTTCCTTCAGGGGTTTATATATGTCATCCCATTACCTTGTTGCCTGCATGGTTTCTGCTGAGTAGTCAGAGCTTAGTCTTATTGACTCCTTTGTAGATGACTTTTCCTTTATCCTTAGGTGCTCTTAAAGTTCTTTCTTTATCTTTGTTTTTGCAGGTTTGATTATAATATGTCTTGGTGAGTTTCTTTTGGGATCTATGTTGTTTGGGGTTTGAAGAGCTTCTTAGATAGATATATTCTCATCTTTCACAATATCAAGGAAGTTTTCTGCCAACAAATCTTCAACAATTCTCTCTATATTTTCTGTTATCCCTCCCCCTGTTCTGGTACTCCAGTCACTCGTAGGTTTTTCCTCTTGATAGATTCTCACATAATTCTTAGTTTCTTTATTTTTTTAAATTCTTTTATTTGATTTTTCCTCAAATAAGTTGGTGTCAAGTGCCTTATCTTCAGTCTCACTAATTCTGACTTCCATTGCCTCCATTCTGCTCCTATGACTTTCTATTGAGTTGTTTAATTCTGAAATTTTATTGTTAATCTTCTGGATTTCTGTTTGCTGTCTCTCTATAGATTATTACAGCCTGTTAAATTTGTCATTGTGCTCTTCTATAATCTTCTTAAGTTCCTCTATTGCTTTTTCTGTATGTTTCCTGGCTTGTTCTGCATTTTGTCTGATCTCCTTCCTGATCTCTTGAAGAGTTCTGTATATGAATCTTTTGGTATTCTATCTATTTGGTAACTCCAAGAAGTTCTCTTCCTCTGGAAAATTCCTTGATTTTTTTGGGAGCTTGCTGAAGCCATCATGGTCTGCCACTTTATGTGATTTGATATTGACTGTTGCCCCTGAGCCATCAATAAGTTATTATATTTATTTATTTTATGTTCGCTCACTGTGTCCTAGCTTCTTGTTTTGTTTTGTTTGGATATGCCCAAATAGGCTGCTCGTGTGAGCTAGTTTGATTATTGGCACCTTTGAAGCTCTAACATCCTGTTACCAGGTGGTTAGATCTGTTACTAGGTATGTGAGCCCAGGAGCCAATTTACTTTTCTTGTATGGATTCAGCTCAGGCGTCCAGATAGTCGGTCACCAAGTGTGTGGTGCAGGCTCTCACCTACCGTCCTAGACAGGCAGGGGTGATTGGAGTAGGCACAGGTATCTGACTGCAGTAGGAGTTCATGGAATGAGCAAGGCAGGGGGCTGATGGCTGCCCCTCAGTTTCTGGGAGGAAAGTGTGCCTCTGTTCCCTAGAGTGCGTAGGTGAGTGGGTTTTGCAGCCAGACTATGGGTACCCAATGCTGTTGGCTGAAAGGACTGGGAAGCACCACTTATTCTTGGACCCCTGTCTCAGGTGGCTAAGTGGCATGGGTGGAGTCACCAGTACTCATGCCCTTGTTGTGGGTAGGTGTGGACCTGGCTTAATGGGCGGATTGGTATCAAATATCATGAATCTACCACTCCATGCTACAGCTGATACAGTGAAGTTAGGCTTCAGCTATATACCCTGTTGTACCCTGCTAATGAGGTCCTACGCTATTGAAATGGGCCCACACAAGTCTGTACAGGGGTGAAAAGCATTCAAAATCCGTGGGCCCTTTATGCCTGTGCCTAGGCAAAGGAGCTGTGCTTGCCCTGAGCTCCCAGCTTAGGGGAGATAGCAGATTATTTTTTCCTGTTTGTTAATTTGTTCTCACTCCAAGGCCAGGAGAATGGCTCAGGGCATGTGACAGGTCCACTACTGGCCCAGGGGACTCGGCAATCACTGAAGCCAGCCTGGGACTTGGTGCAGAGTAGGGAGGGAGCAGGTAAATCGGAGAGAAATTCTTCCCAAATGGGGTGTTTTTCATCCTTGCAGTAGGTTAAATGCATGTATTTATCTTTTGGCAATTGAGTGCCGCTTTTCACTGGCTCTGGAGGCCTGAGCAGACTCTCCTTCACTGGGTCTCTCCAGATGTGGAAAATGCATCCCAAATGCCACTGCCCACCTCGCTGCGCACGCCAGCCAATCCGGCCTGCAGGGCGCCAGCTCCCTTCGGGTCAGGTCTGGCAACTCCTCACTGCTTCTGAACCGCCTCTACTTCCCCCTGTCACTCACTTTGATTCCTCAACTTTCTTGTTGATGTTCAGGGCTCCTAGATTGGCATATATAATTGATTCACTTGTTTTTTGGGGTCTTTGTTGTAAGAGGGCCCATCAGAAGCATCTGACTACTCTGCCATCTTGTCCCCAACTCTGGTTGTTCTTTTTCCAAGATAGACTTGTTCATGTTTTTGGCAGTGCATGGTATAGTCAATTTTCTTTGCCAACACCACAATTCAAAGGCTTTTTCTTTGGTCTTCCTTATTAATCGTCCAGCTTTCACATGCACATGAGATGATTGAAAACACTATGGCTTGGGTCAGGAGCACCTTAGTAGTCAAGGTGATATTTTTGCTTTTCAACACTTTAATGAGGTCTTTTGTGGCAGATTTGCTCAATGCAATGCAACTTTTGATTTCTTCACTGCTGCTTCTATGGGTGTTGACTGTTGATCCAAGTAAAATGAAATCCTTGACAACTTCAATCTTTTCACCATTTATCATGATGTTGCTTATTGGTCCAGTTGTGAAGATTTTTGTTTTCTTTATGTTGAGGTGTAATCCATACTGAAGGCTGTGGTCTTTGATCTTCATCAGCAAGTGCTTCAAATCTTCTTCACTTTCATCAAGCAAGTTTGTGTCACTGCATATTACAGTTTGTGATTGAATCTTCCTCCAATCCTGATGCTCTGTTTTTCTTCATATAGTCCAAATTAGCATACATATTGAATAGGTATGATGAAAGGATACAACCCTGACACACACCTTGCCTAACTTTAAACCACGCAGCATCTCCTTGTTGAGTTCTAACAATTGCCTCTTAATTGTTCTCATGCGGAACCTGTACAACCTGTGCTACAAATGAAAAATGAAGCGTTTTAAATGATAAATGAGGGGAATCTTTAATATGTGACTTGCAAGATGGGAAACAGAGAGCCATAAGAAGAGCGGGAAGGAGAGCGTTTCAGAAGGAGGACAAGCACGCAAAAGTATCTTAGTGCTTTTTAGAAACTAAAAGACCTCTTTAGCTCTAGAGGTATAAAGTTAGAAAGGCAGGGCTTAGAAGTTATGCTGAAGAGGTGGAATGTATTCCATTTACAAGGAGAAGCATTGAGTTGTTATATATTTTAATATAAATGAAATACAATGGGGAATTTAAATAAACGTTGCCTGGAATCCTGCAAATAAACATCTAATCAACTTTGTTTGTAGTACCCTTGAGACGTAATTTATTTTTCAGATATAATTTATTTTTATTTTTTCCCATACAAAAATTTATACATACACTGCTATGTGATTCTAACTGCTCTCCCCACACTGTGACAGCACACTCCTCGTTTCCACCCCTGATTCCCTGTGTCCATTCAACCAGCTTCTAACCCTCTCTGTCCTCCCATCTCACCTCTGCACAGAAGCTGCCTGTTAGGTCTCTTGTATCTACTTGAGCTAAGAGGCACATACCTCATGAGTATCACTTTACGTCTCACAGTCCAGAACAATCCCTATCTGAAGAGTTGGCCTCGGAAATTGTTTTAGTTCTGGGCTGATAGAGAATCCAGGGGCCATGCTTTCTGGGGTTCCTCCAGTCTCAGTCAGACCATTAAGTCTGGTCTTCTTACTAGAATTTGAGTTCTGCAGCCCACCTTCCTCCTGCTCCATCCGGGACGGTCTGTTGTATTCCCTGTCAGGGCAGTCATTAGTGGTAGCTGGGCACCATCTA
>NW_004444110.1:3296113-3298941 GCF_000243295.1 Trichechus manatus latirostris
TATCTAGTTAGTAAATAACCCTCCCCCTCCCTCCCCACCCTTATAACCATCAAATAATGTTTTCTTCTGTATTTAAACCTTGAGTTCTTATAATAATGGTCTTATACAATATTTGTTCTGTTATGACTGACTAAATTCACTCAGCATAATGACCTCCAACTTCCTCCACGTTATAAGACGTTTCACGGCTTCATCATTGTTCTTTATCATTGTGTAGTATTCCATTGTGTGGATATACCATAGTTTTTTTGTCCATTCTTCCATTGATGGGTACCTAGGTTGTTTCCATCTTTTTGTTATTGTGAACAGTGCTGCAATGAACATGGGTGTGCATATATCTATTAGTGTGACAGCTCTTATTTTTCTAGGATATATTCCAAGGAGTGGGATAGCTGGATCGTATGTACATCTATTTCTAGCTTTTTAAGGAAGTGCAAAATCAATTTCCAAAGTGGTTGTACCAATTTACATTCCCACCAACAGTGTATAAGTGTACCAGACTCTCCGTAATCTCTCCAGCATTTATTACTTTGTGTGTTTTTTGCATTATTGCTAGCCTTGTTGGGGTGAGATGATAGCTCATTCTAGCTTTGATCTGCACTTCTCAAATAACTAATGATCATGAGCACTTCTTCACATGTCTGTTAGCCTCCTGAATATCTTCTTTGGTGAAGTGTCTGTTCATATCATTTGCCCGTTTTTTATTTGGGTTGTCTTTTTGTTGTTGAGGTTTTGCAGTATCTTGTAGATTTTAGAGATTAGACGCTGATTGGATTTGTCATAGCCAAAATTTTTTTCCAGTTTATAGGTTGTCTTTTTACTCTTTGGTGAAGTCTTTTGATAAGCACAAATGTTTGATTTTTAGGAGCTCCCAGTTATTTAGTCTCTCTTCTGGTGCTTGTGCATTGTTACTTCTGCTTCCTATTGTGTTTATGCCATGTATTAGGGCTCCTAACGTTGTCCCTATTTTTTCTTCCATGATCTTTATCATTTTGATTTTAAGTCTTTGATCCATTTGGAGTTAGTTTTTGTGTATGGTGTGAGGTATGGGTCTTGTTTCAGTTTGTTGCAGATGGATATCCAGTTATGTCAGCATCATTTGTTAAAGAGACTGTCTTTTCCCCACTTAATGGACTTTGGGCCTTTGTCAAATATCAGCTGCTCATAGGTGGATGAATTTATGTCTGGATTCTTAGTTCTCTTCCATTGGTCTATGTATCTGTTGTTGTACCAGTACCAGGCTGTTTTGTGGTGGTATAACGGCTTCTAAAATCAGGTAGTGTGAGGCCTCCCACTTTGTTCTTCTTCTTGAGTAATTCTTTACTAATTTGAGGCCTCTTCCCTTTCCATATGAGGTTGGTGATTTGTTTCTCCATCTCATTAAAAAATGCCAGTGGAATTTGGATCAGGATTGCGTTGTATCTCTAGATCGCTTTGGGGAGAACTGACATTTTCACTATGTTGAGTCTACTGATCTATGAGAAAAGTATGTTTTTCCCGTTATGCAAGTCTCTTTTGGTTACTTGCAGTAGTGCCTTGTAGTTTTCATTGTATAGATCTTTTACGTCTCTGGTTAGATTTATTCCTAAGTGTTTTAGCTTCTTGGGGGCTATTGTAAATGGTATTGATTTGGTGATTTCCTCTTCGAGGTTCTGTTTGTGGTGTAAATGAATCCAACTGATTTTTGTATGCTTATCTTGTATCCTGAAACTTTGCTGAAATCTTCTATTAGCTCTAGTAGTTTTCTTGTGGTTTTTCTGGGATTTTCTGTGTATAAGCTCATATCATCTGCAAATAGAGATACTCTGACTTCTTCCCTACCAATTTGGATGTCCTTTATTTCTTTTTCTAGCCTAATTGCTCTGGCTAGCATCTCCAGCACCGTGTTGAATAACCGTGGTGATAAAGGGCATCCTTGTCTGGTTCCCATTCTCAAGGGTAATGCTTTCAAAGCGTCTCCATTTAGGATGATTTTGGCTGTTGGCTTTGTATAAATGCCCTTAATTATATTGAGGAATTTCCCTTATATTCCTATTTTGTTGAGAGTTTTTATCATGAATGGGCATTGGACTTTGTCAAATGCCTTTTCTGCATAGATTAATAAGATCATGCAATAATTATCTTTTGTTTTATTTATGTGATGAATTTCATTGATTGTTTTTCTAATGTTGAACCATCCTGCATACCTGGTATAAATCCCACTTGATCATGATGAATTTTTTTTTTTTTTGATATGTTGTTGAATTCTATTTTTGAGAATTTTGTTGAGATTTTTTCGTCAATGTTCATGAGGGATATTGGTGTGTAATTATCTTTTTTTTTTTTTTTTTTTTGTGTGTGTCTTTACCTGGTTTTGGTATCAGGGTTATGCTGGCTTCATAGAATGAGTTTGGGATTATTCCATTCTTTTCTGTGCTCTGAAATCCCTTTAGTAGTAGTAGTGTTAACTCTTCTCTGAAAGTTTGGTAGAATTCTCCAGTGAAGCCATGGCCAGGGCTTTTTTTTTTTGTTGGGAGTTTTAAATTACGTTTTCAATCTCTTCTTTTGTTATGTGTTTATTTAATTGTTCTACCTCTGTTTGTATTAGTTTAGGTAGGTAGTAAGTTTCTAGAAATTTGTCCTTTTCCTCTAGGTTTTCAAATTTTTCAGAGTACAATTTTTCATAGTAATCTGTTATGATTCTTTTAATTTCAGTTGGGTCTGTTGTAATATCACCCATCTCATTTCTTATATGGGTTATCTGCTTCCTCTCCTGTTTTTCTTTTGTCAGTTTGGTCAATGGTTTATCAATTTTGTTGATCTTTTCAAAGAACTAACTTTTGATCTTG
>NW_004444110.1:3299652-3316018 GCF_000243295.1 Trichechus manatus latirostris
TAGCTTGTTTGTGTCTTTAAGTCTAAGGTCCATCTCTTGTAGGCAGCATATAGATGGATTGTGCTTTTTTATCCAATCTGCCACTCTCTGTCTGTTTATTGATGCAGTTAGTCCATTTACATTCAGTGTAATTATTGATAGGTATGAGTTTAGTGCCGTCAGTTTGATGACTTTTTGTGTGTGTTATTCACAGTTTCTTTGTTTCACTTAATTTTCTGTGTTGTTATTTTTATTTATGTATTTTCTTTTCATCTTTTCATTGTTGTTGATTTTGTGTTTGCTGGGTCTTTATATTTTTCTAGTTTTTTATTTTGAATTGTAGGATTGTTAGTTTCCTTTGTGGTTACCTTAATATTTACCTGTATTTTCCTAAGTTTATACCAGTCTTTATCACCTTGACTTCATCGCCATATGAAAAGTTTATGTCTACAGTTTTTAAGGCCTTCTTTTTTGTTTTAATGTTGTCACCTTTTACATATTGATATCTCTGTTTCCCTATTTTCAATGTTTCAGCTTTGATGTATTTTTGTGACTTCCCTATCTGAGTCAATATCTGGTTGCTCTGTCTTGTGTTCTAGTCTTACGTTGTTATCTGATGTTACTGATTTTCTAACCAGTGGACTCACTTTAGTATTTCTTGTAATTTTGGTTTGGTTTTTGCAAATTCCCTAAACTTCTATTTATCTAGAAATGCCCTAAATTTTGCCATTGCATTTGAGAGACAGTTTTGCTCTATATATAATTCTTGGCTGGCATTTTTTTTTTTTCTTCAAGGCTTTATATATGTCATCCCATTGCCTTCTTGCCTGCATGGCTTCTGCTGAGTAGTCCGAGATTTTTCTTATTGACTCTCCTTGCAGATGACTTTCCTTTTATCCCTAGCCACTCTTAAAATTCTCTTTATCTGTGGTTTTGGCAAGTTTGATTATAATATGTCTTGGTGACTTTCTTTTGGAATCTACCTTATGTGGGGTTCAATGAGCATCTTGGATAGATATCTTCTCATTTTTATGATATCAGGAAAGTTTTCTGTTAACAAATCTTCAACAATTCTCTCTCTATTTTCTGTTATCTCCCCTGTTCTGGTACTCCAATCACTCGCAGGTTATTTCTCTTGATAGAGTCTCACATAACTCTTAGAGTTTCTTATTTTAAATTCTTTCATCTGATTTTTCCTCAAATAAGTTGGTGTCAAGTGCTTTATATTCGATGTCACTAATTTTGACTTCTACTGCCTCAATTCTGCTCCTATGACTTTCTATTGGGTTGTCTAATTTTGTAATTTTATTGTTAATCTTCTGGATTTATGTTTTCGGTCTCTCCATGAATTCTTGCAGTCTATTAAATTTGTGATTATGCTCTTGAACAACCTTTTTAAGTTCCACTACTACTTTGTCTTTGTGCTCTTTGGATTTTGCTGCATTCTGCCGAATTTCCTTTCTCATTTGTTGAAGAGTTCTGTATATTAATCTTTTGTATTCTGCTTCTGGTAATTCCAAGAAAGTCTCTTCCTCCAGAAAATTCATTGATTCTTTATTTTGGGAGCTTGCTGAAGCCATCATGATCTGCCTCTTTATGTGATTTGATACTGACTGTTGTCTCTGAGCCATCAATAAGTTATTATAATTTTGTTTCATATTTGTTTAGTTGTTTCCTAGCTTCTTGTTTTGTTTTGTTTTGACATGCTCAAATAGGCTAGTTTCATTATTGGCACCTTTGAAGATCTAATGTCCTGTCACCAGGTAGTTAGGTCTGTTACTAAGTATGTGTGCCCATGAGACTGTTAAATTTTTCTGTATGGATTCAGCTCAGGTATCCAGGCAGTTGATAACCAAGTGTGTGGTGCATGCTGTCACCTACAGTCTTAGAGAGGCTTGGGTGATTAGTGTAGGCACAGGTATCTGGCTGCAGTAGGGGATCATGCGCTGAGCCCGGCAGGGGGCTGATGGCTTCCCCTGAGTGTCTGAAAGTTAAGCATGTCCTTGTTCCCTAGAATGAGTATGTAGGTGAGTTTTGCAGCCGGACTATGAGCACCGTAATCTGTTGGCTGTAAGGACTGGAGGGCACCACTTATTCTTGGACCCCTGTAGCAAGTGGCTAGGTGGCCTGGGTGGAGCCACCCATCCTCAAGCCTCTGATGCAGAGAGGTAAGGCACCTGCTTAAAGGGCAGAGCAGTGTCAAATGTCACAAACCTGCCACTTCACAGCTGAAACAGTTGAAGTTAGAATTCAGATATTTACCCAGTTGTACTGTGGTAGTGAGGGCTTACGCTGTTGAGACGCGTCCACACAAGTCTACACAGGGGTGGAAGGCACTCGAAGTCTGCAGACCCCTTATGCCTGTACCTAAGCAAAGGAGTTGTGCCAACCCTGAGGTCCTGGCTTAGGGGAGCCAGTAGCTTATTTTTTCATTGTTTGTTAATTTGTTCCTTCTCCAAGGCCAGGAGAATGGGTCATGGCACCTTATGGGATCTACTTGCCTCCCAGGGGACTCACAGATCACTGAAGCTGGCCAGGTGCAGAGAGGGGAGGGAGGAGGTAAATGGGAGAGAGGTATTTCCCATTTTTTTTTTTTTTTTTTTTTTTAATAACCATGGTAGGCCACAGACAAGTACTTACCTTAGCCACTTGGGTCCGGCTTTTCACTGGTTCAGAGTGTCCAAGTAGACTCTCTGTTGCCGGATCTCTCTCGATGTGGAAAGTGCCTCCCGAACAAGCAAGTGGAGCTGTTTGCCTGCCTCACTGCACACCCTGAGCTGATCTGGGCTGAAGGGCTGTGGCTCCCACTGGGTCTAGTCAGGCAGCTCTTCAGTGGTTCTGAACCATCTCTCCCCACCCCCGCGTCACTCAGTCTGATTCCTCAACTTTGCCTTGTTCAGGGTTCCTAGACATTCATATACAATCAATTCACTAGTTTTTTCAGCTCTTTGTTGTAAGCGGGACATAGGAAGCCGTCTGACTACTCCATCATCTTGGCCCCCGCTTGCTCCAAGATGGAATTTTTAAGGGGAGATTCTCTACCCTGTGTTCCTTCTCCAGCTCAAGAAATTGCACTTTTACATTTTTCTCAGTATCTTACTCAAAGATTCAGTAATTAGTTAGCTGAAATGACAAGAGTTTGGGACACTTTAATGCATTTAATCTTTATTAATGGAGCACATACTCCCTGTCAAACAGTATGCTGAAGTATGTAGATAAAGTATTAAATCCACCATGGTCCTGACTGAGTATATGGTAAAGTAAAGACTCATACAAACCATGGTGGCATCTGGCTTTTCCTTTTTCTACCTTTGTGTGGCTTTGGCCAAGTTACCTATGGATTTCATATATAAATGTGATTATTATAATACCTGTCTCATAGATGTGTGGGGCCCTGGTGGCACAGTGGTTAAGAGCTCTGCTGTTAACCAAAAGGTCAGCAGTTCAGATCCACCAGCCACTCCCTGGAAACCCTATGGGATCGTTATGAGAGATAATTGGCTTAGTATATATAAAGTACTTCACAGATCGTCTAAAAAAAAAACATGCATTAAATAAACATTTTATTCTACCATGCAACTTCTGGCATAGTTTCAATCACCAAGGTGATGGTTTCCAACTACTGATCCTTCTTTGTTTCCAACTTTTCCATTCCAATCACCAGTAATTATGCATCTTGTTTGTATTTTCAGTCAATTTCAGATTACAGCAAATCATAAAAATCTTTAATTTCTTTATCTTTGGCATTCATGGTTGGTGTGTAGATTTGAATAATAATCAAATGAACTGACCTTCCTTGTAGATGTATGGATATTAGCCCATCACTGATTGTGTTGTACTTCAGGGTAGATCTCAAAATGTTCTTTTTAACAATGAATGTAATACTATTCCTCTTCAATTTGCTGTTCCTGGTATAGTAAACCATATGAATATTAGATTCAAAATGTCCAATACTAGTCTATTTCAGCTCACTAACACCTAGAAGATTGGACTTCAAGCATTCCATTTTATTTTTGACAACTTCCATTTCCTTGATTCTGACTTCGTACATTCCATACACCAATTACTAATGAATGTTTGCAGCTGTTGATTCTCATTTTGAGTCACGCCACAGCTGCAAATTAAGGTCCCAAAGGCTTAACTCCACTCACATCATAAAAGCTGACTTTGAGGAAGTATCTTTTGTGCAGTTGTATTTTGAGTCAGTGACATCATTAGGACTGGTGTCACCCTGTGTGGTAACTCATGGCATCATCTCCTTCTCTGGACCTCTTCCCATACCAGACCATACAGAATCCTTAGTAATGTTTATTATCAATTTTAATCATAGAATAATATATGATAAATACAGTTGTAAATTGCTTAAACGTAATATTTCTTAGGTTAAATGAATACTAACAATAAAATTATTTTGAAAAATCTTTCTACATTGAATTCAACATTATTAGTTATAGCATTATTAGTAACTCAGTGGAAGCCTTTTTTGATTTTTTCCTTCTATTTCTTTACTATTTAATTCTCAAAAAAGTTATTGGTATATGTTCACAAATACTAATTACCTCAATATTGTAGCTAAAACACCAGAAAATCTGACAAAATCAGCAGCTATAAAACTACTGGCAACAATGGAAACAAGAACACATGCTTATAGTGTGTGCAGATGAAACCATGTGATTTGAAGCATCATTGTAATTGGGTAATATTGACAGCTCCGACCAGAGTGCGTTAGAAGGTTCAAAAAGTAAATTAGCATAGAGTTTTAGCCTTGTAGGTATATTGATACATGTAAGCTGAGCTTACAAAAAATGTTTTTGTTGTTATAACTGCAGGCATATTTTTATAAGAAAATAATAAATTTCTGCTGAAACACTTCACAAATATTTTATAGATAGTCATTTTGGTATCACCCTTTCTGACAGTGTCATCTGGTGTAGTCCACATCCCCTGCAACCCCCTAGTGATGGCACTGTTTTGAGTGCCTTCCAACCTGGGGCTTTCATCTTCCAGCGTTTTATTGGTTAATATTCTTTTGTTATACATAGGCTTGTATGTTGTATCAACTATATGAAGGCATTCAACTTATGTGGATCACAACAAATTATGGATAACTTTACAAAGAATGGGAATTCCAGAACACATAATTGTGCTCATGCAAAACCTGTACATAGATCAAAGATAGTCATTCAAATGGAACGAGGGAATTCTGTGTGGTTTAAAATTAGAAAAGGTATGTAGCAGTGTTGTTTCCTTTCATTTTACTTACTCAATCTATATGTTGAACAAATAATCATGATAAATGAAGAAAAATATTGAAATTGTCAACAATTTCATTCTTCTTGGATCAACAATCAACATCCAAGGAAGCAGCAGTTAAGAAATCAGATGATGTATTCCATTGGGCAAATCTGCTACAAAAGAATTCTTTAAAGATTTAAAAAGCAAAAATGTCACTTTGATAACTTAAGTGTGCCTGGCCCAAGCCATGGTCTTTTCAATCTCCTCATAATCATGTGAAAGCTGAACAATGAAAAAGGAAGAGAGAAGAATTGATGCATTTGCTTTGTGGTATTGGTGAAGAATACTGAATATACTGTGGACTGCCAGAAGAATAAACAAATCAGTTTTACAAGAAACACAAACAGAATGCTCCTCAGAAGCAAGGATAGTGAAACTTTGTCTTGCCTACTTTGGACACAACATAAGGAAAACTGATCATTAGAAAAGATCAGCATGTTTGGTAAATTAAAGGATCAGCGAAAACTAAGGAGAGTGTCAGTGAGATGGATTGACACAATAGCCACAACAGTGGGCTCAAACATACCATTGATCATGAAGATGACTCAGGACAGGTCAATGTTTCATTCTGTTATACATAAGGTTGCCATAAATCAGAGCCAACTTGACAGCAACTAACTACAAATATTTTGTTAAAAGTTGCTATTACTGTGGTTAAATATTTGGTTCATATGCCTTCATGAATGTATAGACTTTAGCCATAATACTGAGTGTCTTTGATATTTTTAATTTCCACAGCAGTTTAGGGGTGTGTGTGTGTGTGTGTGTGTGTGTGTGTGTGTGTATGCACTGGAGAAGATGGGGGTGACTATCAATTTAGTTTGCATGACCAAGAAGGGAATAAATGTTCCTCTGTCATGAGTCTCTGTCTTCAGAATCAATATGTATAGCAGATAAAGGAGAAAGTTCTAGAGTTAGACCCTCAGGTTTCAGATTTTGGCTTCTACCATTTACTAACTACGTGAACTTATTTAAGTTACTTAACTTCTAATTGCCTCAGTTTTATTATATATAAAAAGTGATGATACTACCTATTTCCTAGTTCTATTGTAAGATTTAAATTAGATAATATTTAAAGTGTTTAGAGTAGTGCCTGGTGTATACTAAATATTCAATCCTATTACCTGTTCTTATACTTCTTGGGGTTTGGGTCCTGCCTTGGGACCTGAAAAAATACAAAAATGCGATGAACTTTTGATGTAGAATGTTATAAGAATTGAAAAAAAAACAGAAGGAAGAAAAACTCTACCACTCTAGGAAAAGACAGATTGTTGTATTGCTATGGGAAGGGAAAAGAAATTAACTACTAAGATGGGTTTTAAACATGTTTAATCAACCAATGATAGCTCTATAGCCATGGTAACAATATAACTCCAAATTGGATTTAAATCTAATTGAGCAATGACAGCTTGCTTCAGTGAACATATCTCTGAAGGCCAGGCAACTAGTAATAACTTCATGTCGTGAAATTCACCCAGTTGGCAGGCAATTCACTTAGTGAGCATTCTTCTAAGGCTAACATTTAACCATGTTTGCCTCTTGTAAAAAATCACACCATGCTTCTAAGACTGACAATATACCACTCCTACCTCTGCAAGGAACACAAAGTATGCTCCTGTAATCAATACAAAACATGATTCTAAGGCTGATATTGACCCCCTCTTGTTCCCATACAAACATAGCCCAGACAATCTCTTCTCTAAAGCTCTATGTAAAAGTAGTATTTTGCGTTGTTCAATGAGACTACATCTAACGAATATAGCTGTCTTTTACTTAAGTTTGCAATAAATTAATCTCTTTGGTTTAAGCTTTTGAGTGGAGGTCTCATTATTTAACAGTTATATAGGTTCCCCCACGGTAGTTCTCAAGACTCTTACTTGGTAGGGTAACCTGGGATTCTTGGATCTACAAATGTACTCCCCCGTCTTCCTGTACCCAAACTTCATTTGTTCTTCAGATTTGCTGCCAGGTACAACTGTTTCAACAATGGTCTGAGCTCTGACTTGTTTCATTGATCCCACTGCTGAATTTATTTTATTATCCTAGGATATGTTTCTAATTATATATATATATATATATATATATATATACATACATACACACACACACACACATATAAGTGTATATATGTGTGTGTGTGTTCTAGAATAAATACAGCCAGAACGCTCCTCAGAAGTAAGCATGGCAACACGTTGGACAAATCTTCAGGGAAGACCAATTGCTAAAAAAGACATAATGGTTGGTAAAGCAGAGGGTCAGTGAAAATGAGGGAAACCATCAATGAGATGGATTGACACCATAGCCACAACACTGGACTCAAACATACCAACGATCATGAAGATGGCACAGGACTAGGTAATGCTTCCTTCTGTTATACATCAGATTGTCATGACTCAGAGCTGACGCAACTGAAATTAACAACAATAACGACAACTAGATGTTTTTGTTTGACAGTGCACTATTTGTTAAATATTTTTGCCACTAACCCTCTAACTCCAGTAGCTTGGTTTGCTTTTTCTTTTTGTTTTCTCTTTGTAAAAGACATGTCTCACTGCTTTTGTTTTGTGCTGGATTGTGTTTTCTCTGGTGAATTAAGTCAGGAAATGGTCCATAGAGAACAAATGGATGTATCAGGTGGATAAACCAACACAAAAGAACGATGGCTGGAGATCCATTAGATTGCAGGCTAATTTGTGCTTAGAAGACTGCTCATAGTTTGCCTTGGCTCTTTTCACAACTCTCATGAGGACACTTGCTGTCTTGCCAGTTTATAAAAGAAGATCACAGTTAAGTCAATTATTGTTGAGTCATTGTTTGCAGGGTGCTTGGGATGGGTAATGCAAAACACCATTCATAAGCACAGACATTTAGCACATTTTAGTGGTTCTTTCTTTTTATTATGGGTTTGAGTACATCAAAGCTGGAATCACTTTCTGGTAAAATCTATGCATCTTACACAGACTTATACTATAGTCCTAGCTACTGTTTTGTTCCTTTTAATTTGTTTAAAAATTAGAATAACAATGATCATGTTGAGGAATTTTAGTGTTTCACAGTTATTAAATTTAAGGAGCAAGACAGAAAAAAAAAAGAAAAATAATAATAATACCACATACTTAATAATCAGCTCTTTAACTGATATTCTAAAACCTTAAAACCAAGCACTGACTCAAGAATAGTCTGTTTCAAAAAGTCTCTAGTTTATTATTACTCAAGTCTTCTGAAACCTAACTTCCTTGCTCCTTTTTATCTACCTTACCTTCACCACTCACTTACATCACTTCTATTCCTTGTGCTTCTTCCCCTAACCTCTTAAATGTGCTAAATTTTCCTCAGCATTTTGTCAGAAGAACAACCATATTGTGCAATATCTTAAAATTTTAAGACCAGAAGTCTCATCTATAGAGCTGAATATAAACCCTAGACTAGATACAAACCTGAGGTCTTCAAATCAAGATTTTTTTGACCTTAGAAATTTAGGAAGACTTTAACATTGTTTTGCATACTTATTGTCCTAGATTACCAGATATGTACCAAGTTAACTTAATTGTCAGCCTCTCAAAGTGGGGAAGTATAGCTAAAAACAGTTGGATGGAAAACACTAGGAGGAAATTTAAATAATCTAGCTGTGCATGATTTAGAAAATGTCCTTGAAAGAGAAAAAAAAAAAGAAAACGAAAATGTACTACATAAGGCCATTTTGGAATCTTACGGTAAATTAAACAATGCTTAAAAATTGTAAACGAGAAATTAATCAGTAGGAGATTTTAAAAGTTCTCATAAGTTCCCAAATAATATTCTGGTGTAGATACAAGAGACAAAGTAAATAAGGCTTTATCTGTCCTTTATAACAAGTCTCAGACTTAAAATTGTAATAGGAAATTGTTAGATGTTCTCCAAAATTTGGCTGAAATTTTCCAATGAGCCTTAGGGAGTAAACAAGCTAAAAATCAAAACCAACTATGGCTCTCCAGATAAAATTACTAGCTCCCAAAATAAAAACAGGACCAAAAGATCTTTTCATCCCTTGGACTTGGGAGGCTATGGCGAAACAGGTGTAGATATTATAAACAGAAGGGCCATTGGAAGAAACAATGTTCCATACTTGCTGAGAAGCAGAAGGGTGACTCTCTAAATTCTGCCCAGCACTACACTCCAAGGGAGACACTAGTATTTAACAATTCCTCATTTTCCCCTAAACTCCCAAAGGGAATTATGTATAAAAATAACCCATTGTCATCCAGTGATTCCGACTCATAATGCCCATATGGGACAGAGCAGAACTGTCCCATAGAGTTTTCAAGCAGCCCCTGGTAGATTTCAACTGCTGACCTTTTGGTTAGCAGCTGTAGCTCATAATCACTACGCCACCAGGATTTCCTATGTATAAAAACAGATGGACATTAATGTACCCTTCTTACTAATATGGGTGCCATTATATATTCCATTAACCTCACTACCATAAACATCAGATCTCCCAGTGTAAAACTTTCAGATAATCTAAAGAGCATGAAAGGAAGCAAACTGACTGGTAGTAAGTATAAAAGAGGGGGAAAAGTAGTATTATTGTCCAGATAATCTATAATTTGATACTTCTAAAACTAACCCTTCTGCAGTAAATTGTATCTGCTAGTTCTATTTGGAAAATAGTCTCCTGCCTCTTAAATTTACAAAGTTGTGCAAAAGAGAATAAAGTAATATTCTTCTGGTGGTAACCTCAAAGTGACAATTATAGGTTGACACAAAAGAATTTAGAACTGCAGGAATTGTCACTACTTTAATGGTTTTTGTAGACCAAGGCAAAAAATGTCCACTTCCCCTCAATCCTTGTATTGCCTACTGTATACACCAAAAGCTGTCTTTTACTATCTTGTGATCAAAGCAAACATTTTTATTTTAAGAGAATACTATGTAGAATTCAAGAAGTAACCATAGAAGTGACTATGATCCCAGAACCCTTATTGGTAGAAGGCAGAGATGGAATAATTGGAGAAGACTTGTTATGGGTTGAATTGTGACCCCCAAAAATATATGTTGTAAATTCTAACCCCTATACTTGTGAAGGTAATCCCATTTGGGAATACAGTTTTCTTTGTTATGTTTCTTAGCCTATATCAGTGTAGGGTTAGTCTAAAGCTAATCATTTTTGAGATATAAAAAGAGCAGATTAGGCACAGAAGCAAACAAACACAAATGTGGGAAGATAGATGCCATATGAAGATCTCCAAGGAATGCCAAAAAGATGAGACAAGGATTTTCTCCCATAGTGGATAGAGAGAGAAAGTCTTCCCCTAGAGCCAGCAACCTGAATTCAGACTTCTAGCCCCACAAACTGTGAGAAAATAGATTTGTTTGTTAAAACCACCCACTTGAGGTATTTTCTTATAGCAGCACTAGATAACTAAGATGAGACCCTTAAGAATCCAGAATAAGTCTTCCCAGATTATCATAAACTTTGCTCTTTGTATGTACACGAGCATCTTAGTTCATTTTATAGAAATATCAAGTAAAAAACCTGGAACAAATTAAAGACATGTGCCTGTGATAGCATAGTCTTGATCCAGTAACTTAGGCTTATCTTCATTGCCTTAGAGTATCTGCAACCTTAACAAAATCAAAGCATTTACAGATCTTAACTAAAATTGCCTTTAAATCTGAGAGTTCCACATGCAATGCAATCGCTTGCTATAACAAAACAATCATCTAGTTGATTATCTATTATGAAATCTTGTTATTCTCTCTTTCTTATATTAAAGTCAACTTATCATTTTTTTATACAACAACTATATTACTCTTAACCAATGAAAGATAATAACATAATTTTTTTCTCAAGTTTAAGGAGTGTCCATGAACAGAACAAATATTTTGGGTAACCTCATGACAAATCCAGATTTAATAGTGCTTATTGCTGGGTCTTAATTTAAAAAATAAAAATTAAAAAAGGGACAATTCTAGGCAAAGTACGCAATAACTACTCTAGATTCTTTTGTAACATCCAGTCTCTTACCAGAAATCAAATTGTTTCAAATGGCCGAATTTGTAATCTTTACTAGAGTATGACTTTTTTTAAAGCTGGATAAATATATAAATACTGGTAGTTGCTATAAATTAGGAGTAATTTATAAGTTTGGAAAGCTGTGAAAAAAAAGAGATTTACTACTCAAAATTACTGTCATAAATGTAGAGACCCACAGTAAAAGTCATACCAATTATAAAGAATCACTGCTCGAAATAGACTGCTCTGATTAAAGTTCTTATATAAGCATCTCTTACAGATCAAAAAGACATGTACATGGAGATGTTCAAAGATGCCATCACAGGTTAACAAAACTTGACTCCCAGTTCTGAAAAGCAATGATAGGAACAATCTGGATGTAAAATATCAAATAATCTGGATGAAAAAAATTTGGCAAAGTCAGAATGGCTGCCTGGTGTCATTAGATAACCTCAGAAAAACACTTTGCAAAGTTCTCTTTGAGGCAATCCATCCTAGTAGCTTCTTAAGTTTGGCCAGCTTAGCAGTGTTTTTAATAGTATGATCACTGAATTGGTTAAAATAAATTTCACTTGTGAAGTGTGGGATATAGAACAGAATTTTGTAAATGAATGAAAACCTAGTGTGATAGGAAGACTCCCACTTCATTTCATGATGGAGTAAAAAGTACTGTACTTATTTTCCTGCCACAAATAAACAAGAAAAGTGGACAAAACACATGATACAACTGTATTATGATGAAGAGGAGGATTGAGACCCCTGAAAGGGGAAAAGCAAAGTGTCTTATATTTTCCTGTATTGTTCTCTGGAAATCATGGTGTATTGAATGTCATTCCAAGCAGAGAATAACGCTCATATTGAGTTGAGGAGACAGATAATAGAGTTAAAGGAGGTTGCAGTGGACGAAGTTTATGGCATTGAGTTACAGAGAGAAGGGAGACAGGTGGAAAGAAAAGTTCCAAAAATCTGCATAGGGCAAGGCTTTGACTGAATTCTAAGCTGAACATGTGCAGGGTGAGACACCATGAGACCAGGCAAAAAATGGCTACAAGGGAAGTAACAACTACCAGGAAGTGTAAGTGCAACAATTGCTACACTTTTCAAACAACTGAATACATATTTAGTTTGAAACGGCAGAGAGGAAATGTCTAGTTGAACGTTCAGAGCATTCAGTAGAGGCAAAAAAATAATCACACCTCAGTGCTAAATTGAATAAGCTAAATTAGAAAAATGCAGCATCAGGATTGGAGGAAGACTCATTAACAGCCTGCGTTTTGCAGATGACACAACCTTGCTTGCTGAAAGTGAAGAGGACTCGAAACACTTAAAGGTGAAGATCGAAGACCACAGCCTTCAGTATGGATTACACCTCAACATAAAATAAAAATCCTCACAACCGCACCAATAAGCAGCATCATGATAAACAGAGAAAAGAATGAAGTTGTCAAGGATTTCATTTTAATTGTATCCACAGTCAACACCCATGAAAGCAGCAGTCAAGAAATCAAACCACGTATTGCACTGGGCAAATTTGCTGCAAAAAATCTCTTTAAAGTATTGAACGGCAAACACCTGACTTTGAGAACTAAGGTGCGCCTGACCCAAGCCATGATATTTTCAATTGTGTCGTATGCATGCAAAAGCTAGACAATGAATAAGGAAGAACAAAGAGGAATTTATGGCTTTGAATTATAGTGTCAACAAAGGATATTGAATGTACCATGGACTTCCAGACGAGCAAACAAATCTGTCTTGGAAGAAGTACAACCGAATGCTCCTTAGAAGCAAGGATGGAGAGACTTCATCTCTTGTACTTTGGACATGTTATCAGGGTGGGGGGCATTCCTTGGAAAAGGACATCATGCTTGATAAAGTAGAGGGTCAGCGAAAAAGAGGAAGACCCTCAGCAAGAAGGATTGACACAGTGGCTGCAACAAGGGGCTCAAACATAGCAACGATTGTGAGAATGGTGCAGGACCGGGCAGTGTTTCATTCTGTTGTGCATAGGGTCACTATGAGTTGCAACCAACTCAATAGCACCTAACAACGACAACAGAAATAAGAAGGAAATTTCGCACGCTCATACAAGGTCAATATTGAAAAATCAATTGTATTTGATATAACAGCAATGAAGCTTGTAAGATAAAATAATATCCTTTTTAATGGCATTGAAAAGATGAAACATTTAGGATACATCCATAAGATACCTTCAAGACTTGTACATTAAAAGCTAAAATACATTGCTTGAGATAAATTGAAGAGATTTTAATATGTGAAGAGATTTTTTCCTTTTTTAGAAACTTACAAGTTGATTTTAAATTTATATAGGAATGGAACAAGTCTAGAATAGCCGAAACAATTTTAAAAATGAGCAAAAAATGATTTGCACTTGCTGATTTTAACACTTCCTGTAAAGCAGTGTTTCTCAGCATGAACACTATTGACAGTTTGTGATAGACAGTTCTTTATTGTGGGAAACTGTCCTATGCATTGTAGGATGTTTACCAGCATCCTTGGCCTCTCTCCACTAGATACCAGTAGCATCCCCACCCCACAGTTGTGATAACCAAAAATGTTTCCAGACATTGCTAAATGTCCCACAGGGTAAAAAATCACCGGTTCAGAGCTACTGCTATATAATTAAGACAGTGTGGTATTCGCCTAAGAATAAAGATTGTTGGAACAAAATAGTGTAGAAATAGACCAATATACAAAATCTATTGATTTTTTGACATAGTGCCAAAATAATGCCCAGGGAAAAAATAATCTTTGCAAGTGGTACTAAAACAAATGGATATTCATATGGGGAAAATATACTTCATCTCTTACTTTACAGCCTACATAAAAATTTATTTAAAATAAATCACGGTCCTAAACATAATACCTGAAACACTAAACTTTCTAGAAGAAGACCTTGGAGAAAATCTTTCTAACAATGGAGTAAGCAAAGATTGTTTAGATTGAACCAAAATGCGTAAACAATAAAAGGAAAACTTGGCAAATCGTATTTAATCAAAATTATTAACTTTTTGAAAGACACTGTTAAGAAAATGAAAAGCCAAAATACTACTAGAAAAAAATGTTTGAAATACTTATGACAAAGAATTTGAATTGAGACTCTATTAGAAATGTTTTGCAATAGTTATTGCAAAAGAAGTTGTATACAGATTATAAAAAGAACTCTTACAGCTCAACAAAAAGAAAAATAGCTCAATTTTAAAAAGGCCAAATGATTTTAACAGACTCTTAACAAAAGAAGGTACACAAATGGTCAATATTAAAAACTGCTTAACATCATTAAACTAGGAATTACTAATTATAACCAAAATGATATGCCACTATACGCATACTAAAATGGCTAAAATTAAAATGAGTGGTAATACCAAGTGTTCGTGAGGATGTGGGGCACTGGAATTTTAATGGATTGCTGGTGGAAGTTAAAAATGATACAAGTACTTAGAAAAACGGATGGACAGATTCTAATAAATTTAATAATCACTTCCCGTAGGACACAGCAATTCTCCTAAGTGTTTACCAGAAGATATGAAAATATATGTTTAACCAAAGAGGTTTACGTGAATGTTCATGGCAGCTTGACTCATAATTGCCCAAACACGGAACAACCCAAATGCCCAGCAACATGTAATGAATAAACAAATGGTGGTATATTCATGTAAAGGGATATTCGTCAGCTGTAAATAGGAAGAAAGCCCTTGATACATGACACAGCATGTATAAATCTATAAAGCATACTCAGCAAAAAAAAATCAGTAACAAAAGTGTATACATTGTATGCTTGCATTCATATGAAATTCCGGAACTTTAAGTCTTATTTGTAAAAGGGCACATGAGAAAATTTCAAAGTGGGATAAAAATGTTCTACAATTTTATTGGGATGTTACTTACTTGGGAGAATACATTGATCAAACCACACTATTTAAAATGTGGAGGTGTTATTTTTATGTAAATTGTATCTCAATAAAGCCGTAAAAAATAAAACAGAAATAAAAATAAATTCTTTCCCAAAATTTACGTATAATAGCGTAAGAGTTAATGAGTTAAATCTCTTTATCTCAACCAATGTATTTTAGTGTTTAATGTACAAGTCTTGCAGGTATCTTACTGAATGTATCATAAATGTGTCACCTTTTTAATTCCATTAAAAGGGGTATTTTTTATTTTATCTTACAATATTTCATTGCTGATATATAACAAAATATAGTCACCTCAAAATGGATCTTCTTTCCTTTATTCCCTCATTTCTGATTTTTCAGAGAAAATACAAAATGAAAGGAAAACTTTAAAACAAAAATTCCCAGCAGGAAGCCTGCTTATTTATAATTCTAAAGTCTGTTCAGGTATTTATATATTTCTTTAAATAATACAAACATTCTGAATTACTGATTGAATGAAAAAAAATTCATTTTTCTCGTTATAATTGACAAATTTGATTTTTTTAAACAGGAACCTATTTCTTATTGCCTTACTATAACAGCAAACTGGATTGATAGTTTTTTAGTTTTGTTTTTAGTTAAATGTTTTGAAAAATGTCACACTAGAAGTTCTGGCAAAATGGCGCTCTAGGCAGAAGCACCACACCGCCCCTCCACAGCAAAGATCCAAAAAACTAAGCCGAACAGAATACAACAATCCTGAAACCCTAAAACAGCAGATAAAGAGATAAAGAACTCAGCCAAGCACAAAACGGAGTGAGAAAACTGACAGAGAACAGAGAGCGAGGAGAGATTCATGCAGAGGTCCCCTACCAGCTAATGCAGCGCGGATCCACTATCTTGGACTCCTACTGGAGACCAGCAAATGGGGGTACGAGAAAGCAGCCTCATGGAGCGTCCAGCGGGAGACAAAACAACCAGTAATTCTTGGTGTGTGCTTTCCCACCCCCCACACCTCTTCGGCCCGGCTTGGCCTCCTCTGCTTCCCGCGGCCACGGTCACTTGACCGGGAAGCGCCGGCTGCTTGGATTCCACACACCCAAGCAGGTGGCTTTTTGGGTGCCATTTGTTGGCTGGTGGTGTTGCTTTCTTCTGCATCTTTTGATTTCTTCTTTGCCTCTTGTCATCTCCCCCTCCTTTCGCT
>NW_004444110.1:3322848-3329140 GCF_000243295.1 Trichechus manatus latirostris
ACCCTTTTAGCTCAGTGGTGAAGTTACCTCCGAGGTTCACTGTTCAGCCTGGGAGTGGACGCTCCCATAAAACCAAATGAGACTAATGAGGTACAGGAGTCCAGTGACAAGGGCCGGAAAGCAGAAGGGGACAAGGAAGCTGGTGATAGGGAACCCAAGTTTGAGTAAGGTTATTGTTGATGTGATGTGAGATTGTTAACCATTGTAATTGGGCAACATTGGTAGTACTTGTTAAACGAGAAACTATTTTGTTCTGTAAGCCTTCATCTTAAGTGAGAATAACAGCACAATTGGAAGAGCGTAGTCAGTGTCACTGAACTGTGCATGTAGAAATTTTTGAAACAGTGTATCTTTGGCTATGTGTATTTTCACCAAAAAAAAAATAAAAGATTGAGAAATTAGAGTGTTGATATTTTGTGGGGTTGTTAACCAATGTTATGGAACAACATGTGTACTACTGTTTCATGAGAAACTATTTGTTCTGTAGGCCTTCACCTGAAGTATAATAAAATATAAAAAAAAGAAAAAAAAATGCCACACTAAAACTGTTCATAACAATAGCCATACCAAAAATGTTCATAATAATCATCATAGCTAATTTATAGTTAATCTTTGAGGAAACCATAACTATGTATTTGTACGTACTTTTTTTTTTTTAAAAAAAAAAGCTAAGTAAGTAAGAAATCTATGCAGTAAAATTATTCAGAAGCAACCTGTGCAGCTCTTATCATAGAATTCTGTTTTCTTTGTTAGAGTTCTACTGCCCTCTGCTGATCCCTACATATTGCATCCATGAAGACATGGATCCCACAGGAAATTTGTGACCACCTTGCATATTCATGAAGACTGAACACGAAAAGAGAGTATCAATAACAGAATTTTCCCACATCAGTTAATCTCAATTAATTGGTGTATCATATCCATTAAAATAGAAACTTAACTCTATATAGGGTTAAAATTGCATGGTCAGTAGTCTTAAAATGTGAAGTGACCTTAGAAACTAGATGATAGAATGGGACCTGCTCATCTTATTGAAGTCAAATTTAAGACTCTTAAAATTGAAGCTACTTTATCCAAGTAAGTTCAGTGACACAGTGTTAAATCAAAGAGTAAAATAAAGAGCTTGCCTTTATTTCAGTGAAGCTTGGCCCGAGTTCACCTCTGCTGAACACATTTTATCACACATAGTACAAATTAACAGAAAAAAACAGATAGCAGGGAGTAATAATACTTCTACATAGCAAATTTTTTCAGGTAACCTTAAACAATATATATAATAAATTTCTCTCTTCTTCCTTTGTTCTTTCCTTCCTTCCATTTTTCCTTTCCTAATTATTGCATACGTCTGTCAGTTTGTCGTACTGTAGTGGCTTGCTTGTTGCTATGATAGTGGAAGCTATGCCACTGGTATTTCAAATACCAGCGGAGTCACCCATGGTGGACAGATTTCAGTGGAGCTTCCAGAAGAAGACAGACTAAGAAGAATGACCTGACAATGTATTTCTAAAAACTAGGTCAGTGAAAATCTTATGAATAGCTGCAAAACATTGTCTGATATAGTGCTGGAAGATGAGCCCTTCAGGTTGGAAAGCACTCAAAACATGACTGGCAAAGAGGTGTCTCCTTAAAGTAGAGTTGTGGATGGAGTAAAGCTTAATGACGTGGATGGAGTAAAGCTTTTGGGACCTTCATTTGCTGATGAGGAATGACTCAAGAAGAAACAGCTGCAAATATCTATTAATAATCGAAACATGGAACGCACAAAGCATGAACCTAGTTAAATTGTAAGTCATCAAAAATGAAATGGAACACATAAAGATCAATATCTTAGGCATCAGTGAGCTGAGATGGACTGGTATTTGACATTTTGAACGAGATAATCATATGGTCTGCTGTGCCAGAATGAAAAATTGAAGAGGAATGACATCACATTCATTGTCAAAAAGAACATTTCAAGATCTATGCTGAAGTACAACACCGTCAGTGATAGGATAACATCCATATGCCTGCAAGGAAGACCCGTTAATTCTGCTATTATTAAAATTTACACACCAACCACTAATGCCAAAGATGAAGAAATTTAAGATTTTTACCAACTTCTGCAGTCTAAAATTGATCAAACATGTAATCAAGATGCATTGATAACTACTAGTGATTGGAATGGGAAAGTTGGAAACAACAAAGGATCAGTAGTTGGAAAATATAGCTTTGGTGATAGAAATGACACCAGAGACGGCATGATAGAATATTGCAAGACCAACTCATTATTCATTAAAAATACTTTTTTTCAAAAACAGAAACAGTGACTACGCAGGAAGACTTCACCAGATGGAATACCCAGGAATCAAATCAACTACATCTGTGGACAGAGACAATGGAGAAGCTCAATATTATCAATCAGAAAAAGGCCAGGCACCAACTGCAGAACAGACCATCAATTGCTCACATGTAAGTTCAAGGTGAAGCTGGATAAAATTAAAACAAGTCTACAAGAGCCAAAGTAAAGCCTTGAGTATATCGCACTTGAATTTAGAGACCATCTCAAGAATAGATTTGTTGCATTGAACACTAATGACCCAAGACCAGACTAGTTGTGGGATGACATTGTAACTTGACCCTGTGAATGCTAGTAAATTTCTGTTAGTCCTTAAACTAGCCCAAACCAGATTTGGCCCACTCTGCATGTGCAGAAGGGCCAGTTGTGACGGCTAATTGACCTCAACAGAGGACACAGTAACAGGAGGAATGAAACGGAAGGAAAATCATCACCCAGACCCTATTCTGAAGTGAGAAGTCTGACAAGAACCATGTCACCTT
This sequence comes from Trichechus manatus latirostris, assembly GCF_000243295.1. Taxonomy (NCBI): domain Eukaryota; kingdom Metazoa; phylum Chordata; class Mammalia; order Sirenia; family Trichechidae; genus Trichechus; species Trichechus manatus. The sequence continues at coordinate 3,325,666 of NW_004444110.1, forward strand.
CCTGTTTCCTGGCTGCCTTCTAGAATTCTTCCTCCCCAGTACACCTGCAAGGCCATTATCTTGCTGCCCAAATCACATATAATCTCTGCTTCCGCTTAGTTTGAGGAGCCAGATCTGAAGAACTTCCTCCCGGCTCCTTGCTCTGCACATTGCAATAAAGTTACTTTCTCTTTCTCAAAGATTGGAGTCCAGATAATTTGCAAGACTTAGTGCACCAGACAAGGACTCACTTTTCCAGGTTGGGTAACAACATAAAGGACATCATGAAAAAAGTCAAAGGTAAGGAGAGAGGGACAAGATGGCAGAGTAGTCAGATGCTTCTGGTGGACCCTCTTACAACAAAGACCAGAAAAAACAAGTGATTTGATTGTGTATGGCAATCTGGGAGCCCTGAACATCAAAGGCAGAGATGAGGAAACGGACTGTGTGGCAGGGGAGGGAGAGATGGTTCAGAAGCAGTGAGGAGTTGCCAGACCTGACATGGCGAGAGCCTGAGCCCTTCAGGCCTGATCAGCTCACAGGTGAGTGGCGAGGCAGGGAAGCATCCGAGCTCAGGGGGGCACATTTTCCACACCGGGAGAGACCCATACCAGAGAGTCTACATGGCCATGAAGAACCAGTAAGAAGCAGCCCTCCACGAAAGATAAGAACTTGTGTACAGCTTACTGCACAGATCAAAAACACCCCCCTTAGGGAAAAACCTCTCTCCCATTTACCTCTCTGCTGCACTCTGCGCTGGGTCCTGGACAGACTTCAGCAATTGCTGAGTCCCCTGGGCCGGAAGTAGGATCCATCACATGCCCAGAGACATTCTCCCTGCCTTGGAGAGTGCACAAATTAACAAGCAGAAGAAAAAATAAACTGCGGCTCCCCTAAGCCAGGAAACCAGGATAGGCACAGCTCCTTTGCCTAAGCACAGACATAAGGGATCCATGGACATTGACTGTCTTTCCCCCTGCATACATTTCTGTGGGCCCATCTCAACAGCGTAGGCCCTCATAACTGCAGTACAACAGGGTATATACTGGAACTCTAACTTAAACTGTTTCAGCTCTGAAGTGACAGGTTCTTGACATTTGACACTACTCTGCCCATTAAGCAGGGTCTTCACCTACCTATATCAGGGGCCTGAGGACTGGTGGCTCTATCAACAACACCTAGTCACCTGCAAGTGGGCCCAAGAATAAGAGGTGCCCCCAGTCCAAACAGGCAACAGCACTAGGTGCTCATAGTCTGCCTATAAAACTCACCCACCTACACGCTCTAGAGAACAGGACACGCCTTTCTCCTGAACACTAGGGGGCGGCCGTCAGCCCCCTGCCTTGCTCAGAGTGTGTCCCCCTGCTGCAGCCAGATACCTATGCCTACTCCAATCACCCACACCTGTCTAGGACTGTAAGTGAGAGCCTACACCACACACTTGGTGGCTATCTACCTTGGCACCTGAGCTGAATCCAGACAGGAGGAGTGGGCACACTCCTGAGCTCTCATACCTACTAACTGATCTAATCACCTGGTGACAGGACATTAGAGCTTCGAAGGTGCCAATAATCAAACTAGCTTATAAGAGCAGCTTATTTGGGCATATCAAAACAAAACAAGAAGCAAGGACACAGTAAGAAAACATAAAATAAATAAATCTAATAACTTATTGATGGCTCGGAGACAACAGTCAATATCAAGTCACATAAAGCGGCAGTCCATGATGGCTTCAGCAAGGTCCCAAAATAAAGAATCTAGAAACTTGCCAGAGGAGGAAAATTTCTTGGAATTACTGGAGGCAGAAAACAAAAGATTAATATACAGAACTCTTCAAGAAATTAGGAAGGAAATTAAGCAAAATGCAGAACACACAGTAGAGGAAATTAAAAAGATTAGAGAAGAGCATAATGACAAATTTAACAGGCTACAAGAATCCATAGAGAGACAGCAATCAGAAACTCAGGAGATTAACAATAAAATTTCAGCATTAGACAACTCAATAGAAAGTCATAGGAGTAGAATTGAGCAATGGAAGTCAGAATTAGTGAGACTGAAGATAAACCACTTGACACCAACTTATCTGAGAAAAAATCAGATAAAAGGATTAAAAAAAATGAAGAAACCCTAAGAATTATGTGGGACTCTATCAAGAGGAATAACCTACAAGTGATTGGAGTACCAGAACGGGGGGGATAACAGAAAATACAGAGAGAATTGTTGAAGATTTGTTGGCATAAAACTTCCCTGATATTGTGAAAGATGACAAGATATCCACCCAAGGTGCTCATTGAACCCCACATAAGGTAGATCTCAAAAGAAAGTCACCAAGAAATATTAGAATCAAACTTGCCAAAACCAAAGATAAAGAGAGAATTTTAAGAGTGCCTGGGATAAACCATAAGTCATCTACAAAGGAGAGTCAATAAGAATAAGCTCGGACTACTCAGCAGAAACCATGCAGAGAAGAAGGCAATGGGATGACATATAAAAAGCCTTGAAGGAAACAACTGCCAGCCAAGAATTATCTATCCAGCAAAATTGTCTCTCAAATATGATGGCGAAATTAGGGCATTTCCAGATAAACAAAAGTTTAGGGAATTTGCAAAAACCAAACCAAAATTACAAGAAATACTAAAGCAGTCCTCCGAGTAGAAAATCAGTAATATCAGATAATAACCCAAGAAAAGAACACAGGACAGAGCAACCAGATATCAACACAGATAGGGAAGTCACAAAACTAAATCAAAGCAAAAACACTGAAAATAGGGAAACAGATGTCAATATGTAAAAGAGGACAACAATTAAAACAAAAAAGATGGACTTAAAAAATGTAGGCATAGATTTTTCATATGGAGAGGAAGTCAAGATGATATAAAGAAATAAAAGACTGGAATAAATTTAGAAAAATAGGGGTAAATATTAAGGTAACCACAAAGGAAACTAACAATCCTAAAGTCAAAATAAAAAACTAGAAAAATATAAAGACTTACCAAATACAAAAGCAACAACAATTAAAAACACAAAAATAAACTACATAAAGAAAAACAACTCAGCAAAGAAAATTAAGTGGAATAAAGAAGCTGTGAGCAACACATAAAAAAAGAAATGAAAATGACAGCACTAAACTTATACCTATCAATAATTACGCTGAATGTAAATGGACTAAATGCACCAATAAAGAGACAGAGAGTGGCAGATTGGATAAAAACACATGATCTGTATATATGCTGCCTACAAGGGACACATTTTAAACTTAAAGACACAAACAAACTAAAACTCAAAGGATAGAAAAAAAATATCAAGCAAACAACACTCAAAAAAGAGCAGGAGTGGCAATATTAATCTCTGACAAAATAGACTTTAAAGTAAAATCGACCACAAAGGATAAGAAAGGACACTACATAATGATTAAAAGGTCAATACACCAGGAGGACATAGCTATAATAAATATTTATGCACCCAATGACAGGGCTCCAAAATACATAAAACAAAC
>NW_004444110.1:3332996-3381824 GCF_000243295.1 Trichechus manatus latirostris
CCCAACCACCTGGAGTAAAGGAGAATGAAGAACACCATAGACACAAGGGAAGTAGTAGCCCAAGAGACAGAAAGGGCCACATAAACCAGGGACTTCATCATCCTGAGACCAGAAGAACTAGATGGTGCCTGGCAACCACCAAAGACCGCCCTGACAGGGAACACAACATAGAGCCCCAGACGGAGGAGGAGAAATGTTGGGTGCAGAACTCAAATTCTAGTAAGAAGACCAGACTTAATGGTCTGACTGAGACAGGAGGTACCCTGAAAAGCATGGCCCCTGGATTCTTATCTCAGAATTAATACAATTTCCAAGGCCAACTATTCAGACAGGGATTGGACTGGACTGTGGGACATAAAGTGATACTCGTGAGGAGTGTGCCTGTTAGCTCTAGTAGACACAAGAGACTAAACAGGCAGCTTTTGTCCGGAGGTGAGATAAGAAGGTAGAGAGGGTTAAAAGCTGGTTGAATGGACATAGGGAATCAGGGGTGAAAAGGAGAAATGTGCTGTCACAGTACAGGGAAAGCAATTAGAGTGACATAACAATGTATGTATAAATTTTTGTATGGGAAAAAATTAAAAAAACAAAGTCAAAGTTCATTGTGATAGTTGACATTGTATGTCAACTTTCCTAGGCCATGATTCTCAGTGGTTTGGCAGTTATGATGTAATTTTGCAGTTTGGCAGTCGTATAATGATGTGATCTCGTCCATGATGAGATTTCATATAATGTGATCACCTCCATGATAAGATTTGCTGTGAGTAACCAATCAGTTGAAAAAGAGTCTCCTTGTGGGTGTGGCCTGCATCCAAAATAAGGGGGCTTGCTGGCAAGGCTTGTGTTCTTTTGCTTGCACTGGATCCTACAGCTGACTCCTATTCATCTGACCTGTGGTTATTGACACTTGAGCTAGCAGCTTACCTGCTGTCTTACCTGCTGATCTTGGGATTCATCAGTCTTTGCAGCTTGTGAGTCAGAGCCCTACTGTCTGACTTGCCAATCTTGGGTTTGCCAGCCTCTGTGGCTATGTGAATCAGGAGAAGCCTCCAGCCTGATGCATCTTCCAGCCTCTACAATCACATGAGTCATTTCCTTAATACAAATCTCTTTATATATATTTACACACTTTCCTAGTTTTGCTTCTCTAGAGAACCCAGCCTAAGACAGTCATTAAAAAGACAGGAAAGAAAGAAAAGACCAAAATGGATGATAGAAGAGACTCTTAAACTTGTTCTTGAAGGTAGAGTAGCTAAAGAAAATGGTAAAAATGATGAAGCAGAAGAGCTGAACAGAAGATTTCAAAGGGTGGCTCGAGAAGACAAAGTAAAGTATTATAATGAAATGTGCGAAGATCTGGAGTTGGAAAACCAAAAGGGAAGAACACTCTCAGCATTTCTCAAGCTGAAAGAACTGGAGAAAAAATTCAAGGCTCGAGTTGCAATAGTGAGGGATTCTATGAGCAAAATATTGAATGACACAGGATGCATCAAAAGAAGATGGAAGGAATACACAGAGTCACTGTACCAAAAAAAAAAAAAAATTGATTGACATTCAAACATTTCAGTAGACAGCATACGATCAAGAACTGATGGTAATGAAGGGACATCCAAGCTGCACTGAAGGCACTGGTGAAAAACAAGCCTCCAGAAATTGATGGAATACCAACTGAGATGTTTCAACAAAGAGATGCAATGCTGGAAGCACTCACTCATCTATGCTAAGAACTTTGGAAGACAACTACCTGGACAACTGACCAGAAGAGAGCCATATTTGTGCCTGTTCCAAAGGCAGGTGATCCCACTGAATGCAGAAATTACTGAACAATATGATTAATATCACACACCAGTAAAATTTTACTGAAGATAATTCAAATACGGTTTCGGTAGTACATCAACAGGGAACTGCCGGAAATTCAAGATGGATTCAGAAGAGGATGTGGAATAAGAAATGTCACTGCTGATGTCAGATGGACCTTGGCTGAAAGGATGCCAGAAAGATGTTTACCTGTGTTTTATTGACTATGCAAAGACATGTGACTGTGTGGATCATAACAAATTATGGATAACATTGTCAAGAATGGGAATTCTACAAAACTTAATTGTGTTCATGAGGAACCTGTACTTAGACCAAGAGGCAGTTATTCGAACAGAGCAAAGGGTTACTCCCTGGTTTAAAATCAGGAAAGGTGTGTGTCAGGGTTGTATCCTTTCACCATACTTATTCAGTAGGTATACTGAGCAAATAATCTGAGAAGTCAGACTATATAATGAACTCGGTCTCAGGATTGGAGGAAAACTCATTAACAACCTGCAATATGCAGATGATACAACCTTGCTTGTTGAATGTGAAGAGGACTTGAAGCACTTACTGATGAATATCAAAAACTATAGCCTTCAGTATGGATTACACCTTAACATAAAGAAAACAAAAATCCTCACAACTGGACCAATAAGCAACATCATGATAAACGAAGAAAAATATTGAAGTTGTCCATGATTTCATTTTACTTGGATCCACAATCAATGCCCATGGAAGGAGCAGTCAAGAAATCAAAAAACTTATTGCATTGGGAAAATCTGCTTCAAAAGACTTCTTTAAAGTGTTAAAAAGGAAAGATGTCACTTTAAGGACTTAGGTGTGCCTGACCCAAGCCATGGTATTTTCAATCGCTTCATATGCATATGAAAGCTGGCCAATGAATAAGGAAGACCAAAGAGGAATTGATGCCTTTGAATTATGGCATTGGCAAAGAATAATGACTATACCATGGGCTGCCAGAAGAAAGAACAAATCTTTCTTGGAAGCAGTACAGCCAGAATGCTCTTTAGAAACCAGAATGGTGAGACTTTGTCTCATGTAATTTGGACACGTTATCAGGAGGGAACAATCCCTAGAAAAGTGCATCAAGCTTGGTAAAGTAAAGGGTCAGCAAAAAAATAGGAAAATCCTCAAGGGGATGGATTGACACAGTGGCTGCAACAATGGGCTCAAACATAGCAAGGACCATGAGGATGGTGCAGGACTGGGCAGTGTTTCGTTCTGTTGTTTGCAGGGTTGCTAGGAGTTGGAATTGACTCGATGGCATCTAACAACCACAACTATTACTGCACAATAGTTAGGAGTATCAGAACACTAATTACTGAAAACACAGATTATGACTCATGGGGACAGCGTGGGTAAATTGTAAAGAGCCTGGATTTTGCCATCAGATAATTGTTTTAATCCTATTTCTACCACTGAAAAGCCTCATGATCTTTAGGTAATTTACTTAATCTTCTTAAATTTCATTGATTTTGTCAGTAAATTGGAGATGAAAACAATGGCATGATGTCATATGGTGATTGTGAATATTAAGTAATATTTTTAGTACTCAGATATGTTCATTTTAAAATTAAATATTACAAATAATTATAAAAAATAGAATATGTACAATAATTAAAAATGATTATGTATGTAATGGGCTTAGGGCAGTCCAGTACTTAATGAGTTCAATAAAATTTAGTTACTACTTCTGCTACTGTGTTGGGATCTGATTTAACGATCTTATACTATTTCTTAACATTTGTTATGTCTGGACCTATATTTAATATTTAGTATATTTTATAAATTTCCTCCAGAAGCAAAAGTGAGATATGTGAAATTTCTAAGTGGTACTACTTATGGATTTTTGGAACTCCCTATCTTTATTTGGCTCAAAATTTGTGCCTCCATTGATCATATCATAGTCGATAAAGGACCAAGCATAACTTTTTTTTTTTTTAATTGTGACTTAGGTGAAAATTTGCAGAGCAAAATAGTTTCTCATTAAACAGTTAATACATAAATTGTTTTGTGACATTGGTTGCCAACCCCAAGATGTGTCAATACTCTCCCCTTCTCCACCCCAAGTTTCCCTATTTCCATTTGTCCAGTTTTGCTGTCCCTTCCTGCTTTCTTGTCTTTGCTGTTGGGCTGATATGCCCATTAGTCTCGTATACATGATTGAACTATGAAGCATGTCTCCCACATGTGTTATTGTTTGCCCTATAGACTTGTTTAATCTTTGGCTGAATGGTGAACCTCAGGAGTGACTTCAGTACTGAGTTAAAAGGGTGTCTGGGGGCCATACTCTCAGGGTTTCTCTAGTCTCTGTCAAACCAGCAAAACTGGTCTTTTTTAAAAATTTTTTTGTGAATTTGAATTTTGTTCTACATTTTCTCCTGCTCTGTCCGGGACCCTCTATTGTGATCCCTGCCAGAGCCGTCAGTGGTGATAGCCGGGCACTATCTAGTTGTTCTGGGTTCAGTCTGGTGGAGGTTGTGCTTGTTGTGGTCTGTTTTTCCTTTGGACTAATCTTTCCGTTACGGCTTTGGTCTTCTTCATTCTCCTTTGCTCCAGCCAGGATGGGACCAGTAGATGTATCTTAGGTGGCTGCTCATAGGCTTTTAAGACCCCAGTCACTCCTCATCACAGTCTGATGTCGAATGTTTTCTTTATGGACTATGTTATGCCATTTGAGCTAGATGTGTAACTTTCAACGAAATACTGAAAATTTCTTTTAAATGTTAGTTTTGGTTTAAGAGGAAAAGCATACAAACCTACACGATTTTCTGTGGATCTATTATAGACATGAGCCATCATCAGGTTGGTGACTAATGCAAGCAGGCCATATCAGTCCCATGTTCAGTGAAGCACATCACATCCATGGGACATATCAGTCCCATGGCCCAGGAAGTCCATCACAAACTCTTTTCATCACCAATATAACTCATTTACTTCCACATTTCTGAATGCTTGTAACTGCACCTTCCCACTAACACAAAGGAAATAGTAAACATACTTGCAAGCCTTATCTTGCAGTACAGAAGCCAAAAGACACAAACGTTTCACACAATCACTCCTCCAGGAAGCAGCCCCTCCTACGAATGGTTCTCAACACTGAAATATGGCGCAGATCAACTTTGTTTTTTAGGCTGTTGTATCGGTATCTGCCAGGACGTCAGAACATGGCCCAAATGCCTGCCAATAAACCTCCAGGGGCAAAAAATGTTGCAGGAACATATATGTGCCAATGCCTTCGAAAGACTTAAGGAGAGAAAGGAAGGGAAGTGGGCAAAAGAATCAGTACTGTTTTTGAGGTAATATACATTTAAGTTAAGGATAAGGCCTTGGGAATACACTGGGCACCAAGCAGATGGACAAAAGGACATGTAAAATCTTTGACAAAGGAACGGAAAATTTGGAAGCAAATTGCAATTAATCCCATACATTTGCTTAGGGCTAAAGCAAACTTTATTAGAAATAATTTAAGCACAGAAAGAAAAAAAAAAAAAACACAGGAAATAAGATAACAGCGTACTCTCCAACAAATTTTAATAAATCTTAGTAGTCATTTTTGCCTTAGATAGCTTATTTTGTTTGTCTGCTTTATAAAGAATAAAGCATTACAGAAAGAGTAACTCTCTGTATAACCCTTTCAAATATTGTTGCAGTTTCTCTTTTGTAGTTCCTCTGTTGAAGTAACCTTTTTCCTGGTTTTTGTGTTCATCAGTTCCATGCCTATGTTGAAACTTTTACAACATATCTATGTTTCTACAAATAATATCTAGCATTGATTTTTTGATGTATGTGTGTCTGTGTCTGTGAGTGTATGCAATAAATAATATGTAGCAGATTATACTCACATTTTTCTGTTTATGTACTTGAGTTGTATCGATGTGGATACATATAATTCTAGTTCATTTATTTTACCTGATGGACAATATCCCTTTGTATAAATATTCCAAAATATAATTCTACTTTTTAGTTGTTTACACGTTTTTACTCTTCATGTCAGTGCTGAAATAAATATTTTTGTACATTTCTCTGTGTGCACATAGGCTAGGTTTTCTATGATGCCGTGAAATTGCTGCATCACAGAATATGACATCTTTAACTAAACCAGAACTCTGCACTCCAAAGAGTTTGTACCAAATTAATCTCCCTCCATCATGATCTGAGAGTTCCTGTTCCTCATCACTATGTATTTTCAGACTATTTTAAGCTTTGACACACTAACCAGTATGAAATCATGTCTCATTTGATTGCAGTTCACTCTTCCTATGAGACCAGTAAAGCTAATCTTTACTAGTTTCCTTTTCTCTGAATTGTTTATTTATATTCTTTCCTCATTTTCTGTATTTCTTATTGATGTGTGACATTTTTTAAAAAATTCTGAAGACTAATTCTTTCCTAGTTGCACCCTGAGATATTGTCAAGTCTTTGAAGTTTCTTTTTTTTTAACTTTTATCATTTCTCTTATCAATCTTCTGTCATATAGTTTTGCATTTTTTGCCTTCTTAAATAAATTCTTCCCTATTCTAGTAATAAAGACATATTCCACTAAGATTTAATTTTGAAGTTCTACTTTTCCCATTTTGTTTTGTTTGTTTGTTAACATATTGTGATTTGTTTTTATGTATGGTTTCTTCCAACCCCTCCAATCTGGTTAACTATTTTTCCCCACATTATTTAATGAAGATATTCCTTTCTGTTTCATCTTTTCCCCATAAGAAACATGTATATGGTTTAATAAACTGTTTCTCTAGTGCTTTATAGTTTTGCTTTTTCTATTATGAATTTTATCAGTTTTCTGTGGTGGTAGTTAAAATTTCTAAATGACTATTTCTAGTGTATATGAACATCACTGGTTTTTTTTTTTTTTTTGCTATGATGACTTGTCTGCATTCAGTTATTTCTGCTAAATAGTTGGCATAATTTAATGAATATATGCTAACAATCAAATAATAAGACAATATGCACAATTTTGAGTACCTATTAATAATTTCTGCTATATTGTACTTTCTTCCTTATTACTGAGATGGCTGATTCAATATTATGTTGAAACAATGATAGCAGGCTTCCTTGTTTTTCATTCCCGAAAAGAACAAAGTAGGGGGATTCATGCTTCCTGATTTCAATAAGTACTACAAAGCTATAATATACAAAACAGTGTGGAACTAGTATATGATGGACACAGAGACCAATGGAATAGAATTGAAAGTCCAGAAGTAAACTTATACGTCTATCACCAATTGATTTTCAACAATAATGCCAAGTCCATTCAATAGAATAGTCTCTTTAAAAATGGTGCCAGGACAATTGGCTCTACACATGAAAAAGAATGAAATTGGACCCTTTTCTCATACCATATATAAAAATTAACTCAAAATCTATCAAAGATCTAAATTTAACAACTAAAACCATAAAACTCTTAAAGGAAAACATCGGGGTAAAACTTCAAGGCCTTAGATATGACACCAAATGTATGAGCAAAAACAACAAAATAGATAAATTGGACTTTATCAACATAAAAAAAAATTGTGCATCAAAGTACTTTAACAAGAAAGTGAAGATATATCTACAGAATGGGAGAGAATATTTGGGAACCATATGTCTGATAATGGTTTAATATCCTGAATATATAAAGAATTCCTACTACTCAACACCAAAATAGATAAATCACCCAATTAAAAAGTGAGCAAAGCATTTGAATAGACATTTCTCCAAAGAAGAAAGCCAAATGACCAATGAACAAATGAAAAAGGTGCTCGATGTATTTAATTCTTAGGGAAATACAAATCAAAACCACAGAGACACCATTTCACACCCACTAGGATGGCTATTGAGCCCTGGTGGCGCAGTAGTCAAGCGACATGGCTATTAACCAAAAGGTCAGCAGTTTAAATCCACCAGCTACTCCTTGGAAACCCTATGGAGCAGCTCTCCTCTGTCTTATAGGGTCGATATGGGTTGGAATCGACTTGTTGGCAATAAGTTTGGTTTTATTTATTTATTTAGGATGGCTAATATCAGAAAAATGGAAAATAACAAGTGTTGGCAATGGATGGGGAGAAATTGGAAGTCTCATGCATCGCTGGTGGGAATATAATATGGCAAAGTCACTGGGAAAATCAGTTTAGCAGTTTCTCCAAAAGTTAAATGTAGAATTACCATATGAACCAGCAATTCCACTTCTAGGTATATACCCAAAAGACTTGAAAGCAGAGACTCAGATACTTGTACACCAATGTTCATTACATCATATTCACATTAGCCAAAAGGTAGAAACAATTCAAGGGTCTATCAACAGATGACTGGATAAACAAAATGTGACATATACATACAATAAAATATTTTTCTATCTTAAAGAGAAATTAAGTTTTGATACCTGTAACAATATGGATGAATCTTGGAAATATTGTGCTAAGTGAAATTAGCCAGACATAAAAGGATAAATATTGTATGATCCCAGTTATATCAATTATATTAATATTAATTAATTTAAATATGATAATTGGGATCATGCAATATTTTCTTTTTGTCTAGAATAGGCATGAGCATAGAGAAAGAAGTTGATTGGTTATTACCAATAATCTCGGGGTTGGGGAAAGGAGAATGGGGAGTTTTTGCTTAAGGGGTACTGGGTTTCTGTTTGGAGTGATAAAAAACTTTTAGAAATAGATAATGTTGATGGTTGTACAACACATTGATGTAATTAATGTCACTGAATTATACACTTAAAATGGTTAAAATGGAAAATTTTTGTTATATATTTTACCACAATGGATTTTAAAAAACTGGTTGAAAAAACTGAATTGGCCATAGATAATGGGTTTATATCTGGACTCTCAATTCTAATCCATTGGTTTATATGTCTATCCTTATGCAAGTACTACACTATTTTGATTCATGTAGCTTTGTAGTATGTTTTGAAATTGGGAAGCATAAGTGCTCCAACATTGTTCCTCTTTTTCAAGACTGTTTTGGCCACTCAGTACCTCTGCAATTCCATATGCATTTGAGGATTGATTTTTTCATTTCTGCAAAGGCTGTTGGAATTTTAATACGGATTGTGTTCTATCTGTAAATCACTTTGGTTAGGACTGACATCTGAACAATTTTGTCTTCCAATAGATGAATACGTGATATCTTTCCATTTACGTAGGTCTTTAATTTATTTTAGCAATATTTTGTGGTTTACAATGTAAAAGCTTTTCACTTCCTTGGTTAAATTTATCTCTAAGTAATTTATTTTTAAGATGCCTGGTGGCCCAGTGGTTACAAGGTTGACTGCTAACCAAAAGATCGGCAGTTCGAATCCACCAGCTGCTCCTTGGAAGTCCTATGGGGCAGTTCTGCTCTGTCCTATACAGTCACAATAAGTAGGAAATGACTCGATGGGAATGCGTTTGGTTTTGTTATTTTTATTAAAAATGGAATTGTTTTCTTATATTCTTTTTTTTTTTTTCATTGCTAGTGTACAGAAACACAACAGATTTTGTGTGTTTATCTTGTACCCTGCAACTTTTCTGAATTCATGTATTGCTCTAAAAGCTTTCTGGAGGATTATTTGGGATTTCCTACACATAGCATAATTTCATCTTGGATAAAGATAGTTGTACTTTTTTTCCAATTTGGATGCCTTTTTCCCCCTTTTTCTTGTGGAATTGCTCTGGCTAGAAATTCCAGCACAATGTTAAATAGCAGCAGTAAAAGTATGCATCCTTATCTTATTTTTCATCTTCAGGGGGAAACTTTCAGTCTTTTACCACTGAGTATGATGTTTGTTTCAGTTTTTTCACAAATGTCTTTTATCATGGTGAGGAAGTTCTCTTTTATTCCTAAATTACTTAGTGTTTTCATCATAAAAGAGAGTTGGATTTTATCAAATGCTTTTTCTGTATCAGTTGAGTGGTCATGTGGTGTTTTTCTTTCATTTTATTACTATAATGTATTACATTGACCCATAAAGAAATAGAGGACTTGAAAAACACTATAAACCAACTAGACCTAACAGATATGTATAGATGGTTTAGCTATTATTGAAAGTAAAGTATTGAAGCTTCCAATTACTATTGTTGAATTGTCTATTTATACTTTAAATTTTGTCAATATTTGCTTTATATATTTTAAGACTCTTTTATTAGGTGTGGTGCATATATGTTTATAATTGTTATATTTTCTTGATGCATTGTCCTGTTATCAATATATAATGCCCTTTTTTGTCTCTTGTAAGTTTTTAATTTAGTCTATCTTCTTTCATATTATATAGCTATTCCCACTTTCTTTGGGTTACAGTTTGAATGGAATATTTTTTTCTGTGAATCTTATAAATTTTTAGTCCCTTATGTCTTCCAAAATTGCCTCCTTTTTTGTTTAATTGATATTTTTTGTTTAATGGTTCATATTATTCCCCCCTCCTCAGGATTTCCTTTTTTTTTTTTTTTTTAATTGTTGAGGACTGTAGTAGTCTGTTGGCTTAGTGACTTTTACAGACTATTTTTGCAGAGGCCGTATACTTGTCATAGGTGGTCACTGACATTTCATTCCCTTTAGTTTGTTTTCGGTTAGGGTTATGACATACATCTCCGTGAATGCCAGGGATTAAAATAAAACAAATTAAAGAAACTAAAACAAAACAAAACAAAACAAAAACTCAAACAATCAAAACACACCTCTCCAGTCTTTACAGATTAGTTCTGTGCAGGACATTCTCTAAACACTTAGCCAGACTTACACTGAGGTTAGAGATTCACCCAAGGTGAAACCTTAAGTTCTTCTCAGGTCTTTTCTGAACACATGTCTTGCCCTGGGTTTGGCGCTGCTTTCTAAATTTCCTCATATACATGGGTGGTTTTGAATGCCCTGATATATACATGGAGCCCTGGTTAAGTGCTCAACTGCTAACAGAAAGGTTGGCGGTTTGAACCCACCAAGTGGCTCCATGAGGGAAAAGACCTGGTGATCTGCTTCTGTAAAGATTACATCTAGGAAGTACCTATGAGGTTGCTCTACTCTATCACAATGTATCGCTATGAATAGAAAAATTGACTCGACGGCACCTAACAACAACAATTTTCCAAAGAAATTCTCTCTCTGGCTTTTTCTCCCGGTCCTAAAACAGTCTACTGTATCTTTCAACCATAATCTCTTGCTCCAGACAATGATGAGTTTGCCTACATTATCTTCAAGCAATGCCCACTGCTTTTCTGACCAGAGTAAGTTTCAAGATTAGAGAAATAGATACGAGCATATTGTACCAGTCCTTCAGGTAGGACCCACACAAGTTAGAACATAGAGCCACAATAATTTTCATATAAGGTCTGCTCTCGGCCCTCTGGAAGCAGAGGCCAGGTCCCACGCTGGGAATGCAGACTGCATTCTTTGAGACTGCTGCCAAGCCAGGGAGGGGGTGGGACATGGGCAAGTAAAAAGACACAAAGTTTCCTTGCTTTTTAAAGTTGCCTTTTTTTTAAAATTCATTTTTTGCTTGGTTGTTGTAAACATTTGACTTTTTCCAGAGTTCTGACAAAGTAGGTTCTGACAGTTTCTCCTTGTTTTTTGATGTTTGTGTGGGGGGACAGGAGCTTGAAGCTGCCTACTGTACCATCTTGCTGATTTTGGTGGTGTTTTGTTGGTTGGTTTGTTTATTTGATCTAAGAAATAATTTTACTTTTTGATACAAAATAACTAAAACACAGTTTTACTCTTCCCGTTTGGATGACAAACTCAATTCACCATTCCAATGTTCAAAAATACTTGCTTCAGTATGGTATATTAGGAATATAAACTCAAATCAGTGTTCTGAAATGTGGATTTTTCCCCCCTTGGATTATTGGAATTAAAACTACTCTTCTTTGCTGCCATATTGGAGAAAATCCAATCAAAACCACATGTTGATTTCAATATGAATTCCATGTCTTAGAAATGAGTGAAGGAGTAACAAGAGGAACTCTAGATTGAAATCTGAATAGAAACAATTTCAGGCTTTCAAAATCCATGCTAATTGGATGTTAGTGTTCAGTGAAGAACGTCTCTTGTTTTTTTTTACCTACATTAAGACAAAAGAGTAGGTACATTTTGATGCATTTGAATAAAATGGAAAATCATTTTGTTTTTCCTTCTGATGACAGGATCATTTTATTACTGGCTCTTATTTATTACTTGTTAAAACAACACTTCCTTTTGTAGAGATGAACTAAAAACAACTAAGTAAGAGATATTTTATAAGTAACTGTAAGAACTGTACTAGACACAGGAATTTGAAGCAACCTCTAATCATGAACACAGCTATATATATCTTTAAAAAATCAGGAAAGGCACAAAATCAATTTTTGCAGATTTTTAAAAAGGAAAGTTAGCAGAAAAATCCAAATGCAGCAAGAGATATTAATCCTCTACTCTTTCTTTTCTCATCCACAGTTATCCCAAGAACAGGAATGGTTTATAAACCTATCTAGGGTCGCTATGAGTTGGAATCGACTTGACGGCAACGGGTCAGGGAGAGAAGAGAAAATGGGGGATAAGTGAGACCCTATTTTGTAGGTAAAAATGGTTAATGGCAAATTCGGAGGAGATGTAGTAGGATAATATTTTTACAGATTACTGTATTTGTTTTAAATTCCTGATAACTTATATTAACAGAAATTGTTTCCTTCCAGGTAGCTATTAGGATATTCTGATTTACGTCTCTGAGAAAAGTTGATACAATTAAACAGTGAAGTTTTAGCTTTTATGTCTTAATAGCTGACATATTGTGATAAATAATTTATTTAGGAGAATTACATATATGGACCAATAAGCAACATCATGATAAAAAGAAAACATTTTGAAGTTGTCATTTCACTTGGATCCACAATCCACACCCATGGAAACAGCAGTCAAGAAATCAAATGACATATTGCATTGGGCAAATCTGCGGCAAGAGACCTCTTTAAAGTGTTATAAAGCAAAGGTGTCACTTTGAGGACTAAGGTGCACCTGACCCAAACCATGGTGTTTTCAGTCACCTCATATGCATGCGAGAACTGGACAATGAATAAAGAAGACCGAAGAAGAATTGATGGCTTTGACTTATGGTGTTGGCGAAGAATATTGAATATACAATAAAGTGCCAGAAGAAATGAAGAAATCTATCTTTGAAGAAGTACTTCTAGAATACTCCTTAGAAGCAAGGACGGAGAGACTTTGTCTCACTTACTTTGGACATGTTACCAGGAGGGACCAGTCCCTGGAGAAGGACATCATGCTTGATGCATAGGCTTGCTATGAGTCAGAACTGAATCGATGTCACCTAACAACAACATGTTATGCACTGAATTATGTCCCCAAAAGAGATATCTTGAAGTCCTAACCCTGGCACTGGTGAATGTGACCTGGTTTGAAGAAATAGGATTTTTCATGCAGATGTCATCAGTTAAGTTAACAATGTCATACTGGGGTAGGGTAGGTCCTAAGCCTTCCTGAGTAGTATCTTAGATGAAGGAAGACATACAGGGAAGATAGACACCATGTGACAATGAGGCAGAAGGATCTATAAACAGCAAAGGAACTCCAAAGATTGCCAGTAGCCACCAAAACTAGGAGAAAAGCATGGGACAGTTTGTCTCTCAGAGCCTCTAGAAAATAATCAACACATCCAGGGTCCTGATTTGAACTTCTAGTCTCCAGATCTGTGAGAAAATAAACTTCTATCCTTTAAAGCCACCCACATTGTAGTATTTTGTTATGGCAGCTCTAGGAAACTAGGACACTAACATTCAGTCACTTACTCAATGACAGTTTTTATTTGTGCACAGAGAAGTCAGAGGGGAAAACAAAAATGTGTCTCTGAGTAGTAAGATGGCCATAGGTCCTCATTTGCCCTGTACAGTCTTGGTCTATAAACATTTTCCTGGTATACTTATTAATAACATTTCCTTTCATCTTCAAAAGTGACCTAATTTGGATGATAAATAAAGCTGAATCTTAAGAGTAGGGAAAGTCGAAACTCCAGATTGACTTATTCATCTAAGAGCAGGGATACCCACTATGATGCACTCTACTTGGAAGGTTGGAAGTCTCCGAGAATCCCCTGAACCTCATCTTTTTCAGTGATATGATACAGTAGCGCAGTGGCTAGGTGAAGTTTGCCAGAAAGAAAGGCCTGTAGCAGCCTCATCGGGGTCCTTTCTCCTCAATACGGTATGAGAAATGGTAGAATATTTTCCCACACGACTGACAGTAGTATGGATATGGCACTGAGATTGAGGATCAGAAGAGAGACTTTGAGATTGTATGAGGAGGACGGAACAGCACACTGAGGGGACTAGTACTAAGGGCCAGAGGAGACGCGTCCATCTAAATCAAGATGGACAGGAACAGGGCACAAGTGTGAACCAGGTCATCCCCTTAGAGCCAGGCCCTTGGTCTCCTCAAAAAGGCCCTGGAACTCATAGGGAGTGGGAGAGACTCTAAATTGAAAGAAATCAGATTTCTGGCATCTCAGAAAATTGGATGATATATATTTTCACAATCTGGCTAAACATAGACTTAATAAAGAAATGTATCTGAGTAACTAAAAAACAAAGAAAGCTACTTTTTTTACATTAAATTTGTGGATGAAAATTATATTCATCATAGAGATTTGTTTGGTTTGGTTTGGTTTGGTTTTGGGCCCACTAAAGGGATTTCTGAAGCGTCGATGGGTTGTTTTTAAAGGGTTTCTCCCTAATTAATTAAACATGGGTTATATTGATTTAATGTTTAAAAGGTTATCAATACATTAGAGGGAAAACAAACAAACAAAACCAGTGGTGACTTTATACATCTATATCATTACCACACTTAATATCGAAGAGAGTAGCATCATAGAGAATTCTCATATCAACATTTTCATATCTGTAATACAAAGTGGAGGCTTTATTGTATTCCCAGGAGTTTGGTGTTCCATAATTTACCTGCAGCTCTTATTAATTCATCCCCACAGAAGTTTTAGTCACTATTATAGTCCCAGGAATATTAAAGAATTATTTCGATAATAGGACATTGCATAACTCTACAGAATGGCTCTATAATAGCTGCATAATGGGCTCAGCAGAACTCGGTGAACAATATATAATTCAACTAGAAGTCTTGACACTTTTTAATATCACAGCATATAGCAATATTGTCCACCTAAGTCTAAGCCAATTATGTGAATTACCCAGACTTTAGAATGCAGCTTGATGCTGTGTAGGTAGCAGAACCTTCCCTAGCAGATAGTGTAAGTCAGAGTAGCCATGCTTGGACATATGTTTCAGAATATGTTGGTGTTCATCCCATTCCTACCTCACCAAATCTATTCCCTCATCTGTGCCTGGGGGAGCTGACCCCTCCAACGTCCTTATCTTTTGGGCTTTGAATGGCCTCTATCTACGTGTCACACTGACAGTGATCATCATGTCAGAGCAGAGGGAAGTTTGAGGCATTTATTTGATCACTCTCTTCCTACCCTGCCATGGTTCTAGCACAGACTGTGTACTGCTACAGCTCCTGTTGGGAGACCCTCTTCCTCAGCTCAGCTCCTATCAGACTCTAATTTCACCAGTCAGTTCTCTTGCCCCCAGGCCTAGAGATGGTAATGATTTCCCTCTGTTTTCTGTCTCTGGTCACATCACCAACCCTTGTGGGTTCCATTGATTCTATCCATACTTCTGTAAATAACGCCAAAACTAAATTATTTGTGTTAAAACCTCTGAGCCATCTCTTTTCTGCCAGGATCCTGACTGATTCAGAAATTTATTTTGCATCTGCTGCCAGCCTCCCAGGCTTCCAGAAACATCAACTGCAATTAGTGCTAAAAATGACTCAAGATGTTCATTTCAATCCAATCAGCACTCTACCATTAGACCAGATAAACTAGAGTTGCTTGAGTGATATAACTCTTCTCTTTCCTCTCTATCCCTTTCCTCCTACAATTTCCCACCTTACCCCTCATAACAGACTTATATCTTTGCCTCACATTCTATGACATCCATTCTTTTTCCACTTCCCAATGAATCTTCTCTTGAGATATGTTTTTCAACTACAATTCATTAGGATAAAGATGTTAGAGAAGAGAGTTGTATCATTTTGACATTTTTAGCTTTGGTAACTGAAAGCCTGAATTAAACTAGCCTAAGCAAAGATACCACTTTGAGGACTAAGTTACACCTGACCCAAGCCATGATATTTTCAATCTCTTCATATGCATGAGAAAGCTGGACAATGAATAAGGAAGCCTGAAGAAGAACTGATGCCTTTGAATTATGGTGTTGGTGAAGAATTTTGAATATACCATGGACTTCCAGAAGAATGAACAAGCCTGTCTTGGAAGAAATACAGCCAGAGTGCTCCTTGGAAGCAAGGATGACGAGACTTCATTTCACATACTTTGGACATGTTATCAGGAGGCACCAGTCCCTGGAGAAGGATAACATGCTTGGTAAAGAAGAGGCAGTGAAAAAGAGGAAGAACTTCAGTGAGATGGCTTGACACAGTGGCTGCAGCAATGGGCTGAAACATAACAGTGATTATGAGGATGGTGCATGACCTGGCAGTGTTTCAATCTTTTGTCCATAGGGTTACTGTGAGTCGGAATCGACTCAAAGGCACCTGACGACAACAACATGCATTACAAAAATCTGTTAGTTCATACAATCTGACATCCAAAGTGGGACAGGTTTCATGGTTGGGTTATTTGTTTGCTCATCAATGTCATCTGATACATAGGCACTTCCTGCCTCTCTTCTCCACGTCCATGCATTTACTACGTACCAATGCAGTCTACCTCATGGCTTTAAGATGGCATAAAAAGCACTTATTCGTGAGGTCAAAATCTCTTCCTTTGAGTCACTCATTAAAGAATAAAAACACTCTCTTAACAAGTCCATCCTCTTTTTTTCCACTTTGATCCAGAGTGTACACTCTCATTCTTAAGCTAATCACAAGTTTAAAAAATTGAATTACCATGACTGTCTTAGAAAAATCATCTAGAGTAAGATGGATGTGGGAAATTAATCACAATAGCCACCTTAGTGGGACTGTTTGTGACCTGACCCAAGTGAACATTTAGGAATATTACTGTTAGCATATTCCTACTATGTTGTAAAGTTGAGGGACTAGCTGAACAATTTTAAAGAACCATACACGTTCTTCTTCTTTATAGATGATTCATAATTTTCTCATAATTTATCCTTGCTTTACATCTCCTTGGAGTCCCTGGGTGGTGCAAATGTTTAACATGCTTGGTTACTAACCAAAAGGTTGGAGATTCAAGTCCACCCAGAGGTGCCTCAGAAGAAAGGCCTGGTGACCTACTTAGAAAAATCAGCCCATGAAAACTCTATGGAGCACATTTCTTCTCTGACAAACATGGGGTTGCCATGAGTCAAAACTGACTCAAGGGCAACTGATTTGGCTTTATGTCTGCTTAAAGCTCTGTTGTCAGAATGCGGTGAGGTTCAGAGCATTTCCTTCTATTTACTGAATTGAAGCTAGAATGATAATACTGTCTTTGTTAATATCTGTAATTAAACATAAATTATTAGTATTATCTAAAATTTGAAAAGGAACTAGAATGAAGGTTGGAGATCTGAGTTTTAATTTTTCATCTGATACTCCTAATAGGCTATGGGGACTTTGATGATCCACTGTACATCTCTTGACCTTAGGTTCATCATATATAAAACGAAGAGGTGGGCTAGAGGCCTATTTTAAATTTCTGAAATTGCTTCTTGATTTTACTATATTTTCTTTAGGTTTTTTTTAAATACTAAAGTCCAAAGAAATATAGTTTTTAAATAGAATATGACTGGGTCATTAGTTTCTTTTAGACAGATAATAAAGATAATTAGAAAATCTTCACAAAATTTAAAACTAGAATAGTGTATGAAAGTTTATGATTTAAATTGTTAACAATTTTCCATATCACCTGTAAGTGACATAAAGGATGAAGTCTTGCCACACAAAAGATAAACTATTCCATTTCTGACTAAATGCATTCTAACTAAATGTCAAAGGAATCTAAAATTTATAAAACAGTGAACACTATTTCTACTATTAAAAATAAAATGAAGTGTCTCTTTTTCAAGTAATTACCATTGTTATTTATATGATTAAGTTACAAAGATGGATGATTATCATGAAAATTCCCAGGAGGCAGCAACACCTGAGAAAGTTATTTAAATTTAATACCCAAGGGTTTTAAAAATAAATCCCCAGTCATCACATTAAAGTTGCTTAGATCACTTCTTCTTTTCATCTAGAGTGAACTAGAAATCAAAGAAAGGAGAGTCTGAAGCCACAGCCTGAAAATTCCTGGTGGACTTTGAACTCTTGTTTCCATACACTTTCATTTTTAATGTTTACTGCTGTGACAAATCCTACATATAGACTTTTCAGATTTTGGTTCATGCAAGAATCATATAATTATCTCCCTTCTCTTTATGCAACCATGTTCCCCAACCCTACGAGCTCTGCAGGACTGCTTTACTGAAGCCTCTGTTTGTAGTATCTTTCCTATAACTTCTTATTAGAGAAATTTCATTTATTCATTCTGTTACTCACATGTAATCAAGATCATGGAGAGAATGGTCTATCAACAATTCTTTCCACCTTTTCATATCTTATTCACATAACCCCCCTCCAAAAGAAAACATTGTTGTAGAGTTGATTTAGATTCATAGTGACCCTATATGAAAGAGTAGAATAACCCATTACAATATAATTTCTGCCTCCTCCTTTCCACCGAAATTCTTCCCACTAAAATAACCACAGCCTAATTGCCAAATCTGCCTCCCATCTGTAAGTTTGTTGTACTATGGTGGCTTGAATGTTACTATCATGCCACAAGCTATGTGCCCGGTATTTCAAATACCATCAGAGTCACCCAAAGTGGACAGGTTTCAGTTGAGCTTCCATACTAAGATAGACTATGAAGAAAGACCTGGCAATCTACTTCTGAAAATTAGCCAATGAAAATCTTATGGATCATAATGGAACATTAGCCTATTTGCTTGCTTGGGACACTTTATCAGGAAGGATGAACTGCTAGAGGAGGACATCATGTTCACTGAAATAGAGGCCCAAAAAGGGCAAGAGAGACCCTCGGTGAGATCAATTGGCACCATAGAAGCAACGATGGATTCAAACATGCTGGCAATTGTAAGGATGATGCAGGACCAGGCAATATTTCATTCTGTTGTACGTAAGATTGCCATGAGTCAGATTTGACTCAATGACAGTTAACAACAACAGTTGCCAGATATAGTGGTCATTTCTCAATTTTTTTTTTAACATTTTTGCAGAATTTGATATTACTGATCATTTCTTCCTTCTTTGCTTTCATTGTACCATCTTTTCAGGTTTCCATCCAGTTTTACTGAAAAACCCCTTTAAGTAATTACCAAACAGTCTCACTAGACAGAGCCATTAAATGTTGGCTTAGGTACCTAAAACCCACTATGTTCAAAGTTCAACTCATTTTTCTTGCCTCCACTCTATCCCAATATATGGCCTTTCTATGCATTGATTCTCTGTCTAGTCTTTGAAGTCAGGATATAGAGAGCCAAACATTAATCTTAACAGCAACAAATACCTCCACCATGATTCTTAAGAATAGCAGCCGAACACTGTCAGATATACTGTCAGAAAATGAGCCTCTCAGTTGGCAAGGCACTCAAAATATGACTAAGAGCTTCTTCCTCAAAGTAGAGTCAACTTTAATGATGCGGATGGAGAAAAGGTTTCAGGACCTTCATTTGCTGATATGACACTACTCAAAATGAGAAGAAACAGCTGCAAACATCCATTAGTAATTGGAACATGGAATGTACGAAGTATGAATCTAAGAAAATTGGAAATCATCAAAAATGATATGGAACTCATAAAGATCAATATTGTAGGCATTAGTGAGCTGAAATGGACTGGTATTGGCCACTTTGAATCAGACAATCATATGGTCTACTATGCTGGGAATGACAAATTGAAAGTGAATGGCATTGTGTTCATTGTCAAAAAAGAACATCTCAAGATCAACCCTGAAGTACAACACTGTGAGTGATAGGATAATATTCATACACTTACAAGGAAGACCAGTTAATGACTATTATTCAAATTTTCATACCAATCACTAAGGCCAAAGATGAAGAAATAGAATATTTACCAACTTCTGCAGTCTGAAATTGATCAAACATGCAATCAAGGTGCATTGATAATTACTGATGATTGGAATGGGAAAGTTGGGAAACAAAGGAGAAGGATTCATAGTTGGAAAACATGGCTTTGGTAATACAACGGACACCGGAGATCGCATGATAAAATTTTGCAAGACCAATGACTTCTTCATTGTAAATACCCTTTTTGACAACATAAACAAGAATCAAATCTACTACATCTGTGGAAAGAGACAATGGAAAAGCTCACTATCACCAGTCACCAGTCAGAACAAGGCCAGGGGCTGACTATGGAAGAGATTATCAATTGCTGATACACGAGCTCAAGTTGAAGCTCAAGAAAACTAGAACAAGAGCACAAGAGTGAAAGTATGACCTTGAATATGTCCCACCTAAATTTAGAGACCATCTCAAGAATAGATATGATGCATTGAACACTAATGAACGAAGACCAGATGAGGTGTGGAATGACATCAAGGTCATCATACGTGAAGAAACAGGACATTGAAAAAGCAGGAAAGAAGGAAAAGACCAAAATGGATGTAGAGGAGACTCTAAAAGTTGCTTTTGAACGTAGAGTAGCTAAAACAAAAGGAAGAAATGATGAAGTAAAAGAGCTGAACAGAAGATTTCAAAGGGCAACTTGAGAAGACAAAGTAAACTATTATATTGAAATGAGCAATGACTTGGAGATAGAAAACCAAAAGCGAAGAACACTCTCAACATTTCTCAAGCTGAAAGAACTGAAGAAAAAATTCAAGCCTCGAGTTGAGATATTGAAGGAAAATATTAAATGATGCAGAAAGTATCAAAAGAAGATGGAAGGAATACACAGAGTCACTGTACCAAAAAGAATTGGTCAATATTCAACCATTTCAGGAGAGAGCATACGATCAAGAACCGATGGTACTGAAGGAAGAGGTTCAAGCTGCACTGAAGGCACTGTCGAAAAACAAGGCTCCAGGAACGGACAATTAAAAAAAAAAAAAATTTAGAAAAAGACAGAAAATAAAGAAAAGATCAAAATGGAAAAACAAAACAAAACTAGAAATAGAAGTACCATATGATCCAGCAATCCCATTCCTTGGAATATATCCTAGAAAAATAAGAATAGATACACCAGTAGATATATGCGCTCCCATGGTCCTTGATGCACTGCTCACAATAGCAAAAAGATGGAAACAAGTTGGGAGCACATCTCACAACATGGATGGGTCTGGAGGGCATTATGCTGAGTGAAATTAGTCAGTTGCAAAAGGACAAATATTGTATGAGACTACTATTATAAGAACTCAAGAAAAGGTTAAAACACAGAAGAAAACATCCTTTGATGGTTTTGAGGGTGGGAAGTGACTGAGAGGGGAATTCACTAACTAGATAGTAGATAAGAATCATCTTAGGTAAAGGGAAGGACAACACATAATACAGGGGAAGTCAGCACAAACGGACTAAAGCAAAAGCTAAGAAGTTTCCTGAATACAACCAAATACTCTGAGGCACAGAGTAGCAGGGTCTGAGACCTGGGGACCATGGTTTTGGGGGACATCTAGGCCAATGGCATAACAAAGTTCATTAAGAAAATGTTCTTCATCTCACTTTGGTGAGTGGTGTCTGGCTTAAAAGGCTTAAAAGCTTACGAGCGGCCATGTAAGATGCATCAATTGGTCCCAACCCACCTGGAACAAAGGAGAATGAAGAACACCAAAGACACAAGGAAAATATGAGCCCAAGAGACAAAAGGGTCACGTAAACCAGAAACTCCATCAGCCTGAGACCAGAAGAACTAGATGGTGCCCGGCTACCACCAATGACCACCCTGACAGGGAACACAACAGAGAGTCCCTGACAGAGTGGGAGAAAAGTGCGGAACAGATCTCAAATTCATATAAAAAGACCAGACTTCATGGTCTGACTGAGGCTGGAGGAACCTCCGAAGCTGTGGCCCCTGGGCTCTCTGTTAACCCAGAAATAAAACCATTCCTGAAGCCCACTCTTCAGACAATGATTAGACTGGACTATAAAACATAAAATAATACTCATGAAGAGCGTGCTTCTTAGTTCAATCAGATATACGAGACCAAATGGGCGGCTCCTGTCCGGAGGCAGGATGAGAAGGCAGGAAGGGAGAGGAACTGGTTGAATGGACACAAGAAAGCTGGGGTGTGAAGGGGCAGTGTGCTGTCACATTATAGGGATTGCAATGAATGTCACATAACAATATGTGTATAAATTTTTGAATGAGAAATTAACTTGAGCTGTAAACTTTCACCTAAAGCACAATAAAAAAAAAGAATTTGTACAAAGTACTGATGGAATTTTTACTTAGTTCGTGTTAAATCTATAGATTACTTTGGAGAGAATTGCCTTCTAGCAATATTCAGTGTTTCAGTCCACAGACATGGTGCATCTGCTCACATATTAAGGAGTTCTTTGTTTTTCCTCATCAATGTTTTAGATTTTTCAGTACAGAGGTTCTATAAATAATTTTAAATTTAATATCCAGTATATCAAAGATAATCAGATACATGAGGAAACAGGTAAAATGAATCAAGAGCCAGAAGAATGAGAATAACCAGAGAATTTTGCAGAAGAAGTAGTTGAGAAGATAACTAGGGCTCTAACCCCCCAATACAGAGAGACCCTCAGAGACTATACATAATGATATCGGACACAGACTATATAAGAACTATATATTCTGTATTCAAAGAAGTAAAATTCAAGTTTGAAGATTGTAGTAGGTATCTGGAAACTATAAAAGGTGATCTGGCAGATTGGAAATTGGACCAAATATAAATTCTAGTACTGAAAATCACCATAGCCATAATTAAGAATACAATGACAGGTTTAATAGCATATCTGATGCTTTCTATTCAGGTAAAAAAAAAAAAAAAATCATGATCTGAATAAACCAGAAAAAAGTATCCAGAATTAAGCACAGGAAAACCAAAGATGGACAATATTGAAAGGAAGGTAAACTATAAGTGAATACATTGAAAGGTCTAGAACAGTTATTTTTTCCCAAATAGAGAAAAGAATGGGACAAAAGCAATGTTAGAAAATTGCTGATAATTTTCTAAAAATGATGAAAGAGTTCAAGACACAGATTCAAGGAGCCCAACAAATATAAAGTAAGAATGAATTAAAAAAAAAAAAAACAACTAAAAACCAGCTTAAAAAAACCTACACGTCTGTATTTTCTAAAATGAGAAACACATTTGAGAATAACAAGTGACGAGTGTATCAAAGACATAATCACAAAAGAAATCACAAAACAATTTTGAACTAAATGATATGTAAATATTATACTTCAAAACTTGTAGGATGCAGTCAAAGTCAGACTTTGAATGGAAGTGTATATTCTTAAATGCATATGCTAGAAAGAGAAAAGGCTGATAATTAATGACTTAAATCTCAACATATTAGAAAAATAATAGCCACTGAAACTCAAAGTAGAAAGAAGAAAATAGTGAAGATAAAAGCTGAAAAAATACAATGGAAAGCATATGTGCAATAGATAATATCAATAAAACAAACTGAAAAATTGATAAATCTGTGGTGATACTAATCAATAAATAAAACAGAGTAGACAGGAATCAGCAATACCAGGCATTTTTAAAAGAGGACAGTCCTACAGACCTGTATGATAAGAAAAAGATTATAAACGACATTGTAGACACAACTTTATACAATGAGAAAAACCTACCTTAATATTCAGTCTGAACCAGGGATTTCTTCATGATATTCTGAAGCCTCTGATTCAGGTAAGAAAAAGAATCTTCTCTCGATTCCCTTGATGATATTTTACTTGGAATTATTTGTGATCCCATATTTATTGCCTATGACAAGCTGCCATTTCTTGTGCTTTTAAACTTATCTGAGTTACTGCTTTAAAATACGCTTTATAAATTATGGTATTGTCTTTGCCAGTATGCGGGAGGGGCTGGTGAAGGGTGGCAACAGGAGGGTTCAGGGAAGGGTGTGTGTCAGTGACTGGATGGAGCACACAGGGGTCCTACTGTGTGACTACAATGAAGTTTATGGAACGATTACTTTGTACTGGTAGAGGATATAGTTTCCTCTTTTTTTATAATTTTTAAAAAGCATTTAGGAAACTTTGTATAGCAAACGTTCAGTAAATTACAGGTGCTAATGCTCTCAGTAAGCAACTGTTGTCACCAGTTACCATCCAGTCAATTCTGACTCATGGAGACCCATTCTTAAATCTAGAAAGCTTATGACTGTACTAGCCTAAATGATGTATTACTCTGATATTATAAACAGGATTAAATCAGAGATGGAGTGACAAGAAGACTAATAATAATTAAATTAGCTGTCACTTAATGAGCACTTACCATTACTAAGAACTTTATTAACATCATTTTATTCAATATACACAACATACTGATGGTTGAATTACCATCACTCCCATTTTAGACAAAGTTAAACTGAACCGAAAATAGTCTAATAATGTTCACAGTTGTTACAGAGTTAGTAAATAACTAAAGTGTGATTGATTCATTCTCAAGTTTTTCTGATCTCAAACTTTGTAATCTCTTTGTTATACTGTCTCCCATAGGCTATAATGTGAATTCATGGAGATATATGCAGATGCCTGTTTTTAACATGATCTTAATTCCAATTTAGTCTTATTTGGAAAGGAATAGAAGACCATTGTATCTCCAACACCACTAAATATAATATCTTCTCGAGATGGGCTGTAGATCATCATAAAAACTACCACAAAAGCCTTTATCACAGAAACTACTTGTGTTTAATCCCTCCTCTTTCACTACTCAAAGCCAGGAATGGCTAAGCAGTTTTGCCCTTAAGTGACAACTGCAATGTTTTCAACTAACTAGGTCATAAGGACTTTCTTTCAACACCAAAATCCATGATGTAATGAAACCACACCTGGGAAATTTTGAAGTGTTGGGAAGGAAATGACTTCCACAGGCTTTTGCTCAAAAATCTTATCTCAGGGACATTAGCAGCACAATGACTTCTGATGAAAGCTGTTCTCCCTACTTAAGTCCAGCGCCCATTCATGCGTACTCATCATTCAACAATTAGCCTCTTGAGGGAAGCGGATAGCTCCTCTGGTCTGACTGGAATGAGGCAAAGCAGTGCTGACCTCTGTTCTCACATGTTCCAAATTCTGCAGTGCTGAGTTCTTCAGATTTGATCATTTGAGCTGACATAAGGACTTCCAAAACATTGTAAACCTGCAAGGAGAAATAATGGAATTTAATTTTTTTTTTTTTTAAAGCTGCTTCAAGCCTCTGTGGAGTGGGGCAAGTGGATGAGAAGAAAATTTTATTCTTGGCACCCCAGGCTTCTCCACTGAAGAATAAGTGGATTAGAAGTCAGTTTTTTTTCCACCAAAAGAATGGGGAGTGGAAGAACTAATGCAATGAGTGAAGGTCAGTGGATCACGAAAACAATTTCACAAATTTTCAGAATGAAAGGAAAAAAAAAAACAAAAGACTCACCAAAATCAGGTGAGTTTGTAATAGCTAAGAATAATATTTCACACGATCACATAATGCTTGTCTTTGTAGCCCATTCTCCGGCAATTACCTAAGTTCTATTTGATGCTCCCAAATCAAGGCAACAGGCTGTTTCTGACCACCACACCATTCATTGCTTATAAGTGTTCCATCTCTTTGAATGCCTTTTCTCCTGCATTCACCAGGCTAGCACTTGCTCATGCTCCAGGTTATGTATCCCTCTATTCTCCTAGACATTATCATCACTCTCCCTCTTAACCCAATAAATTTAGTGTTCACTGCAGAAGTCTCTACTCCAGGATATTATCTTATTTATCTTTTCAATTTTACTTGCTGATGCAGAGCCTTGCCCAAACTATCCAGTCAGTAAATACCTATTAAATGAATGAATTCCTTGAGCAATGACAAGCCATTCATTTCATTTCTGTGGGCATTCTTACTTGTGCAATGAAGTCAGACAAGATCATTCTAACTTCTCTCTTTCACCAATAAATTTCTGTATTTCTGTGATTCTAAGTTTGAGGCTGGAAGCAGGCAGTTAGGATAAAGCTTCACATCACAAATAAGACAAAATAAAATAAAATAGAATCTGTGTTAGAATTTCAGGTCTCATATTCAATGGAGACACTGATATAAGAAAACTTTAATAAGCAGATATGTGCCAAATACTGTGGCCTTCTGGCATCCTGATGTCAATATTACCTAGTGTTTTCAGTAGATAGGGCTCTGTCTCTGTGATCTAGTTTTCTTTAATAGAAAACAAAAACAAGGAGGGATTTTATAGTCTCACATTTCCTCTTTTATGTTAGATTTTGTGGTTTTACATAAAATTCCATTATAAAACTGAAATAAAAAAATCAAAAAGTCAGAGACTTCTGGAAGCAAGAAATACCTGTGTCACAAAATTTCATGAAACGTAACTACAATTAAAGACAAAAGCTTTCTATTTGATTTTATAAATTTTATGAGTAATGAGAAGATAGACCAATCAATACGGAAGCTCAGAATAGATTTGAATAAACCTACTGACCCGCTGCTGTCAAGTTGATTCCTACTCACAGAGACCCTCTAGAACAGAGTAGAACTGCCCCATAAGGTTTCCAAGGAGCGGCTGGTGTGTTGGAACTGCTGACCTGTTGGTTAGCAGCCAAACGCTTAACGACTGTGCCACCAGGGCTTCTAGATTTGAATAGAACCCCCTGAAAAGATTTCTGTAAAAATTAACTTATGCTTTAATAAATTTCTATCCCAAAGGAACTGAGTTTCTTGTAAACTCAGAGCTGTGAAACCAACTTTTCATGTAGCGTGAAGAGCTATGCTTTTGATCTTAAGTAAAAAATAAACAAGTATAGGAAAACTAGGTTACTTCACCATGGTTACTTCAGTAATACCTTCAGGGGACTGGATAATCTAACTTCCTTGGTACCAGTAAAATTATGAATTGGATGTTTGGTATCCACCATTGCCAGCCAAAACGTTCTGCTTTAGGCTGTGTTTAATAACTGTATCATCAATGCTCTGGTTCACTTTTTTGGAAGAGAGGAAAAACAGTATGAGGAATATGAATGCTCCAGTATGGCTGGGTTAATTGTTCCCATGTAGACTCAAAGCAGGGAATGTACACAATGGAACTGGTGGATTCTGGGAAAGCAGGCTAAGATGGTGAAATATGGTGAGAAAACAGGCATTTCACTCCATTGATAATGGTGATTAGAAGTGATTCAGGGTGACAATCAAATAATGTCACATCTGACTTCTTATGTAGAGCACCTCCTCAGAAGTGGGCCAATGAGCAGGCCACATCTGGATTGCAGGCAGAGGGTAGGGACTGGATGCTCAGTTTTCTAGTTACGCCTACAATTCAGTTCCATGCATCAGGGAATGGGAATCCAATGAACTAGGAACTTTTTTCAAATGATAAAGAAATGGGTAGGGCAAAGAAATTATTGGTTACAGGTGTTGTCATTGTTAGTTGCCATTGAGTCATCTCCAACTCATGGTGACTTATGAATAACAAAATGAAGCCTTGCCCACTCCTATATCATCTTCATGATTGTTGGTATGTTTGAGCCCACTGTTGTGGCCATTGCATTAATTCTTCTCATTGAGGTGATGGGTTGACACAATCCTCATTGAGGGTATCCCTTGCTTTTGCTGGCCCTCAAATTTACCAAATATGATATCCTTCTCCGGTGATCAGCCCCTCCTGATGACTCATCCAAAGTAAGTGAGGTGATGTTTCACACAATATTCTGTAATTCAAAAGGTTTTCACTGGCTAATTTTTGGTACTACATCACCAGGCCTTTCTCCATAGTCTGTCTTAGTCTGGAAGCTTCCCAGAAGCCTGGATGACCCAGCTGGTATTTGAAATACTGGTGATACAGCTTCCACTATCACAGCAACACTCAAGCCACCACAGTACAACAAACTGACGGAGGATGGTTACAATTAGAATATGTTGATTTAATTTCTCAGGCTAACATTCCACGTAGTTTGCTTTTAAATTTATAAGTTTCAAAACATTTGTGCCACCCAGGGATCTTGAAACAGGGCTCAACCAGATAATATTAGCTGAACTTCCTCCCTTTTCAGAAGCAGGTATCTTCCAGCCGATTTTTCACATAAGAAAACTTACTATTTAAAATCTCAAAATCTCCAATAAACCAAAGTGATAAGAATGATTAGAAGAAGAAAGTGGCACTTTACAGCAAATTGTTCAAATAATCAGGCACAGAACTGCTTTTCTCAATCCACCTGTTTCTCTCAGAAGTAAACAAAAGTTACAACGAAAAAGATTACATATGTAAAACACAGTTAATAAGTATAATATTTAATGAAAATACCAAAGACAAATATAAATTTTATTTTATAAAAGTAATATTATTCCTTATCATCATGAAAATCTAACCATAAGATAGTTTGAATGCTTATTTGAGTTTTTCTCTCTTATTTTCCCTTCTTACTTTTCCTACAGTTTTTTTTTTTAATTTTTTTTTTATCCCCCCTCTTGTACTATAGGAGATCAGGAAAAAAGGGAGAAGGGCTTTTATGGAGATTCTTAAGTCGCTTCTGGATGTTAGAAGTAAGGTAACAAAAAGCATCTGTTGTTGTTGAGTTGATTCCGACCCATGGTTCCCCCTTGTGTTTCAGAATAGAACTATGCTTCATAGGTTCTTCAATGGCTATGATCTTTCAGAAGCAGATCACAAGATTTTCTTCTGTGGCACTGCTGGTTGGATTTGAACTGCCAATCTTTTGATTAGTACTCAAGCACAAACCACTTATGCCATCCAGGAATCTAGAAGTATGATACAGAACTCAGTAAACATAGGAGGTGGGACTCTGCTACCTCCCCAAAGCAGGGTCTGTGTACTCTCATCATCCAGGTTAAGAGTTGAGGAGCAATAAGCTAGGGGATGTCATTGTCCCTAAAACCTCCTTCAACTTACCCCAAAAAGGCTATGAATGGACATGGCTTCTGATCCCTGGGAAAATGCCCAGTCCTCTCTAGGATAGACCAGTCCTGGTGCTGTGGATACTATCTTCTTCTAGCAATTCTTCGCTATTCTGAGGAATGAATGAAAAATGGAGCTCTATACAGTCACCACAGCCATATAGGTTACCCTTGTTCTCATAGAGCTTGTTAAATACCAAATAGTTATTTCATTTTATTATAGCTGCCAAATGTTCTTAAAAAAAAAAAAGCAAACATTTCTTCAAATGGAGAACATCTTTGACATGTGCAAATAGAGGCCAAAACCTTCATGAATCCCAACAGGCCTTAATGTCTTAATTAAATATAATTTACCTCATTAAATGCAGTAAGTATAACTCAAAGCTTTAAGCTATCAATTATTATATTAAGTATAATTTATGCCCACCAGATTCCAGATGGTGAAAGGTCATCTAGTTTCACTCACAGAAAAAAAACAAAAACAAAAAAAAAACTACTATGTATCAGTCAGTCCTAGCAGCTAGAGATTCATATTCACATACAGAGACCTATGGACTCATTTCAAATATTTGAACTGTGAATGTGAAATCTACAAATATTAGGTTGGACTGTGTTTTTCTATCACCAAAGAAAGACATTTACATTCTGGGATAGATGACTGAAGCGAACCTCTCCAGGTTGGGGATTGTTTTCCCACAAAGGAAATGCCTCAACAGTGCTGGGGCAGATCTTTCAACACCTGTTTGGGGCCTGCATGGCTAGCCTGAAGAAATCATCCAAAAGAGAAGGAGAAGCTCAGCAGTTCCTCTTTAAATACTTTCACCAGAAGGTACGTTCCTGCTCAAAAGTTATAAATTCATGGAAGCTAGTGCAAATCTTTTGCTGTAAATGTGGTGGTGAAAGGCGTGTAACCGCTCCTGGGGCATCTCTTCTTCTTCCACCCTTTCCTGTTTCTGCCCCCAGGCCCGTTCTTCTGTATTCACAAATCCCCGGAAATGAAGGCGCAGTGAGTCTGGCTCGTATATCAGCCACCACCAGGGGAGAGCTATTACAGACGACTCTGGCTGCATGCTGGCTGGGAACAAGCAGTCCAGGGAAAACTTATGGTCAGAGATGTAAAACCAGAAAGAACTCAGGAGGTCATTTAGTATAAATCCTGCTGTCGTGGAGTGAATTCTGAGTCATAGCAAGTCCAAATAGTGGTGTTTAGAAAACAAAAACAAAAACGATGCTGTCCAGTCAAGCCAACTCATAGCGACCCCATGCACTACAGAATGTAACTGCTCCATGGGGTTTTCTTGCTGTCTTCTTTATAGAAGCAGATTGCCTGGCCTTCCTACCTCAGCACTGCTGGGAGGGTTCAAACCACCAATTTTTCAGTTAGTAGAGTGCAAAACATTTGTGCCACCCAGCGACCTTGAAACAGGGACTCAAAAAATTGAGTTTATCCCAAGTCACACAAGTTATAGCATCTGAGGCAAGTCTAAAAACCCCTCCACCTGCCTTTGATGTGATCATGTTTACCCAGAGAATTGTGCCAGGAGGACGTGGCCTCAATGTTAAAGAAACCACAAATAGATCCACTGTCATGTGGTTAATGCTTTGGTCAGTTGATCAGTCTTTGGCAACTATTTGTTGTGCATTTTATGGGTAATTCCTTTTGGTTACTTCCTTGCTTGTTGTTTAATTACAACACAAACGTTTCAACAGAATCAAGGGGAGATCGAGACTGGCAGCAACAATGTCTTTAGTGATTTCATTGCTCTACAAATAAATGGAGAGGAAAGGAGAGATCTATCAACATTGATGTGCACAAACATATTTATATACAAATACTTTGAAATACAATTTGCTTGTGCACTGGATTTGCGTGGTGAATAAGATTAAAACAAAAGTTTTTATTTGTTTGCTTTTTTTTTTAACACTTCAAGAGTAGACAACTAGCCTATGTATGTATTACTTTAAAATGTCAAAAGAGAATTATCTGATCAATAGCGTTTTATATGCTTCACACTTATTAGTAAAATATTAATTTCTTGGTCTCACATGGAAACAATGTAAAACATCGTAAAAGACTGGTTTTTATCTTACTTAAATTTGTAACAAGTAAACAATGAAAGTCTTGGTGAAGGAGATGTGCTTAGAGTACATAGTGTCTTCTTACTGGGAAATATGGCAGGCAACCCAAAGGGTCAAATTGCCAAGTCACAGGAACAGCAAAGAGTTAGAGCAGGCCACTGTGATGCCTGTTTGTTTAGTTAAATGATGTATGTGAATACTCTCAAGATGTGCAGGCAAGGAAAATGGAAAAAAAAGAAACACACGTAGTTTGATGATTCTGGCATCAGTTTGAAGTGCACAAAGTACAGGAAGCATTTGCTCACGTCGTACGTAAGAGAACTCAATGGATCCAACTCAGAGTGTTCTTACTGAAGAGAGAAACTTGCCCACACTCACATCCTCTGACCTTCAACATGTGGCAAGCAAACCTCCCCCCAACCCCCAATCTTGTAGAGTTGGTTTGCTTAAGCCTTTAAGACTTTGGACACTGATCCAAAATAGCTAAAAGGCTGCCCAGCTAGGCAGGGACATTTTTGGGCAAACTACCTTAGATTTCCTGATCTTTGTGAGAATGTTCTTTGTTTTTTAACATCCCCACACTACAATATCTTTATACCAGATTAGAGAGCTGACTCTTGCTTGTCATGTAGGTCTTTGCTAAAATGATTGTGTTCCTAAAGGCTCTCTCCTAACCATTTGATCTAACATAACAATGCCCTCCCCATCAGCCACTCTTTAGCTTTCACCCTAGATTATTTCTGGACAATGCTTGTTACTATAAGCCTATTATTTTTGCTTTTATTTGTTTAGTTGTTATTCTCTCTCTCTCTAGCAAATGCTACACAAAGATAGCGACTTAGTCTGTTTTATACACCTCTGCAAAATTATCATGTGGAAATTGCACAATAAAAAAAGTCATGAATGAATGAATAAATAACTGAAGAGACAACTTGTTTGAAAACTAGCTTTAAGTAACATCCTATCATCTTGCTTTATTTTCATCATGGCTTCTTACTGTCTTACGCTATTGTATATACTGGTTTCTTGCATGTTTCTCCCAAGTAGAATTTAAGTTTGATGATGGCAGAGACACCCTAGCACCTTGTTTGGGTCTTGGCACATAGTAAGCAGTCAATACATATTTGCTAGTATGGTGCAGTCACTTTGGAAAACAGTTTGACAGTCTCTTAAACAGTGAAACATAAACTTGCCATTTTACTCAGCAATTCCACTTCCAGGAATCTACACAAAAGAAATGAGAACACAGGCCTCCACAAAGGCTTGTATGTGAATGTTCGTTGCAGCATTATTTATAAGAGCCTAAAAGTGGAAATATTGAACTATTTTTTTTTGCAGTATTGAAGGATTCTATGGGGAAAATATTAAACAACACAGGAATCATCAAAAGAAGAAGGAAGGAATGTACAAACTCACAATATCAAAAATAATTGGTCGACGGTCAACCATTTCAGGAGGTAGCATATAATCAGGAACCACTGGTACTGGAGGAAGAGGTCTAAGCCACATTGAAGGCTTTGGTGAAAAACAAGGCTCCAGGAATTGACGGAATACCAAATGAGATGTTTCACAAATGGATGCAGCTCTGGAAGTGCTTACTCCTCTATGCCAAGAAATTTGAAAGACAGCTACTTGGCCAACCGACTGAAGAGATCCGTGTTTCTGCCTATTCCCAAGAAAGGTGATCCAATTGAATGTGGAAATTATCAAACAATATCATTAATATCACATACAAGTAAAATTTTGCTGAAAATTATTTAAAAGCAGCTGCAGCAGTACATAGAAAAGGAACTGCCAGAAATTCAAGCCGAATTCAGGAGAGGACATAGAACCAGGGATATCATTGCTGATGTCAGATGGATCTTGGCTGAGAGCAGAGAATAGCAGAAAGATATTTACCTGTGTTTTATTGACTATGCAAAGTCATTCGACTGTGTAGACCATAACAAATTATGGATAACATTATGAAGAATGGGAATTCCAGAACACTTAGTTGTGCTCATGAGGAAGCTGTACATAGACCCAAGAGGCAGTCATTTGAAAAGAACAAAGGGATATCATATGTTTTAAAGTCAGGAAAGGTGTGTGTCAGGGTTGTATCCCTTCACCATACTGATTCAGTTTGCATGCTGACCAAATAATCCAAGAAGCTAGACTGTATGAAGAAGAACAGGGCATCAGGATTGGAGGAAGACTCATTAACAACCTGCATTATGCAAATGACAGAACCTTGCTTGCTGAAAGTAAAGAGGACTTGAAGCACTTACTGATGAAGAGCAAAGACCACAGTCTTCAGTGTGGATTACACCTCAACATAAAGAAAACACCAATCCTCACAACTGGACCAGTAAGTAACATCATGATAAACGGAAAAAAGATTGAAGTTGTCAAGGATTTCATTTTACTTGGATCCACAATCAACACCCATGGAAGCAGCAGTCGAGAAATTAAATAATCCATTGCATTGGACAAATCTGCTGCAAACGACCTTTTTAAAGTGTTAAAGTCAAAGATGTCACCTTGAAGACTAAGGTGCACCTGACCCAAACCATGATGTTTTCAATCGCCTCATATGCACGGGAAAGCTGGACGATGAATAAGAAAGACCAAAGAAGAATTGACGCCTTCGAATTCTGGTGTTGGCAAAGAATATTGAATATATGATTGACTACCAAAAGAATGAACAAATCTGCCCTGGAAGAAGTACCCCCGGAAGTTTCCTTAGAAGCAAGGATGGCGAGACTCTGTCTCACATACTTTGGACATGTTATCAGGAGGGATCAATCTTGGAGAAGGACATCGTGCTTAGTAAAGTAGAGGGTCAGTGAAAAAGAGGAAGAACTTCGACAAGATGGATTGACACAGAGGCTGCAACAACGGGCTCAAACATAACAATGCTCGTGAGGATGGCGCAGGACCTGGCAGTGTTTTGCTCTGTTGTATGTGGTGTCACTATGAGTCGGAACCAACTCGACAGCATAAATCAATGACAACAACAAAACTGGAGAAGATGCAATTGCCCAGCAACTGACGAATGGATAAACAAAATATTATATATCCACACAATGAAGTATTATTCTGCAGTAAATCAGCATGAAACTGATACACGCTGCAACATAAATGAACCTCAAAAACCTTACAGTAAGTTCAAGAAGCCATGTGCAAAAGACTGTATATTGTATGATTCCATTTATATGAAATGTTCAGAACAGGAAAACTTATGGAGACAAAAAGCAGATCAATGGTTGCTTGGGGCTGGAAAAGGAAGCCAAGATTGACTGCAAAGATGCTTGAGAGAAATTTTTAGAATAATGGAAAAGTTCAATCTTTGAAATTTGGAAATGGTTCAACAACCCTTAAAAATTACTAAAAATTGATTGAACTGTATACTTAAAATGAGAGAATTTTATGATATGTAAATTATACCTCAATAAAGTAAAAAATATATTGCTGAGTCAATATAAAATGCATAATTAAGCACGACTTTTGTGGTACTAAATACCGAATTAGTGTGCTCAATCAAATGTTCAACATAATCACATTGTTTAACTGCTGACATCTAACTTCCTAATTAATGAGGAAGAAAATATCTGATTTTGTACATATTTGACAAGTCAGTGATTCATAGATTTTTAAAAAGATTTTTGTTTATTTATTTGTTTTTAATATTGTATGTGTTCTTTGGGAAGTCTTGGTTATAGTAGCAACTTCAACTAATGTTAGCAATAAAGATAAAAGGATATTTCCAGATTATTGTACTTTATTTATTCATCAATTCAACTAGTATTTATTGTTGCTCGCTATACATGAGGCACTCTAGAAATCATGGTCATAAATATATTTCTCAAATATGCTTATCTTAGCACATCTGAATTGTATTTGTGTGCATACGCTCAACTCAAATTAAGAATATGGCTGTGTTCATAACCTGGCACACTTAAAATTCCCTGGTTCATTTATAAGTGACGGGCCATAAGGCAGAGTCTCTCTGCATACCTCCAATATTAAATATTCAATATTAAAAGTGAGCCCACAGGCTAAGTGGTAATGGGTACCTCAAATGCATAGTTTAAATAGGTAAATGAAACCACACCTAATGAGCTGCCAGGTTATTAGAGAGAGAGATACTTCCCATTATTGGCAGTACAACAGTCACATATTACATGTTTGAAATCTGACCAATGCAGAAGTGACAAAGCTAGAGGAAAAAACATGCGCCAAGTATTTACTCATGTAATTAGTAAACATTCTTTTTAGATCCCTGACTCAACTGCTTTACTTACACTCACAACGAAGAGGTTGATTTTCCTGGGTTTAATTTCAATCGCTTCAATTACGCTTGTCTTTTACTTTAAACTCTCTAATTAGGATATTAAATATCATCTGCAGGTCAAATAAAATTTTCTTCAAAACTGATGTCTCTTACCTTCAGTTGTTTCCCATTTGTCAAAATAACAAATTAATAATAAACTCTGTCATTTCCTGATTCCATCTCACTCTTTTCCAGTCATACACATTGAGTAAAACGTTTGTATTTACAGTGAAACCAATCAACCAATCAGCAAACCAACTAACCAAAGAAACCCCTAAAACTGTCATTTGCTAGTCCAAAATTACAAGTATAAGGTATTTTGTTTTTGCTGATGTTAAGTTCTTTTCAAAACATTGGAAAGTCTGTCAGTGTAGCAAATGCTTTCCTGATAGTTGATGCTTAGAATATCACTACATTAATGAATATATAAATTGAATATATTTGTCTATATGTATATGTGTGTGTATGTATGTGTGTGTGTGTATATATATATATATAGTATTCATGTCCTTGTGTAATTCCCTCCTCTTGAGTGTGGGTAGGGCCTTGCTTCTAACCAATAAAATATGGTAAGTGTGAAGGGATATACATGATTAAACCCATTGTCGTTGATTCTGACTCGCAGTGACCCTATAGGACAGAGTAGAAGTGCCCCATAGGGTTTCCAAGAGTGGCTGGCAGATTCGATCTTCTGACCTTTTGTTTAGCAGCCAAGGTTTTAGCCACTGCGCCCCCAGGGTTCCACTGTACATGATTACATATACATAATTAAATGATTGTATTATATAAGATCATAGCATACATCATATGGAGTCTTTCTCTCCTTTGCTGTTTTTGAGGAATCAAATGGCTTATTTGGAAACCTCATATGGCAAGAAATTACAGCTGGCCTGAGCGGTCTCCAGCCAATAGCAAGCAAGAAATTGAAGCCCTCCGTCCTACAGCAACAGGGAACTGAATTCTGTCAACAACCTGAGTAAACTTAAAAATGGTTTCTTTCACAATCGAGTTTCAAATGAGATTAGAGCCCCAGGTGACGCTTGCTGCTAAAGCATTGCAATCACAGCCTTGCATTGCAGCCGGGAACCAGCTAAAGCATGTCCAGATTCCTGACACATAGAAACTCGGAGATAACAAATGTGAGTGGTTTTAAGCTGCTAAGTTTTGTGGTGATATCATCATGCAACAACAGGTAATTCATATAGATTTTAGTATCTGGAAATGTGGTGCTCCTGTAAGTAAGACCTAAAAATATGTGAATGGTTTTGGAATTGGGCACTGAGCTAGGCAGAAGCTGGAAGAATTTTTGAGGAGCATGATACAGAAAGCCTAAATTGACTCAAACAGAGTGGTAGTAGATATACAGACTTTAAGGATGTTGCCAATGAGGGCAGTTGAAATATTTTCTACATCTCGCTTATGATATCTTCTTTGACCCTTGGTCTATTTAAAGTATGTGTTTTACTTTATAAATACTTAGAAATTTTCCGTATATCTTTTTTGTTATTTATCCTAATTTAATATCTATTTGATCTTAAAGTAAGACTAAAAGTATGGAACGTGCCCTATATGATTCAATTTCTCTTAAACGTCACAAACCTAGATTTATGGTCTACCTTGGTGAATATACCATGTTCGCTTGAAAAAAATGTGTATTCTGTTGATGTTAGGCACAGTGGTTTAAATGTCGATTAGGTCAAATTGGATGATAATGTCTTCTATATCCTCACTGATTTTCTATCTAGTTGTTCTGTCAGTTACTGAGAGTGAAGTGTTAGATTTGTCTATTTTTTCTTTAAATTCTGTACCTTGAAACTCTGTTATAATTGTATATACATTTAAGATTATCATGTTTTCTCTTTGAATTTATCCTTTTATCTCAATCAAAAATATTTATCTCTGAAAAAATTTCTTACCCTGAAGTCTAATTTTTTGAGATTAATATAACCACTTTAGCTTTCTTAGGTGTTTTTTGCTTGGTATAGCTTGATAAATTTATTTTTAAGTCATCTGTATTTTTAAACTCAAGTGAGTTTTTACTTACCACCATATAATTGGATTCGGCTTTTTAACTCCAGTGGAATAATCTTTGCCTATTAATTGGAATGTTAGATTATTTACATTTAATGTGGTATTGTTGGTTTTATATCTACCATCTTGCTATGTGTTTTCTATTAGTCCCATGTGTTTTTTAGTCCTTCTTTCTTCTTTTGCTGCCTTCTTTTGGATTTTTTTATCTCCATTTTTCACTTTTATCTATACCTATTTTTCTCTATGTTTTAGCATTCATTTTAGGGTAAAATGTTAGATCCTTACATTTTCAGAGTTCATCTTTAAATAATTTTATGCCATTGATGTAAGAATATTAAGCTATTACTTTCATTTTTTTCTTCTTCTGTCCTTTATGATGGTATTGTCATCACACATTTTAATTCTTTATCTATTATAAACTCTAAAATACATTGTTATTATTATTACTTTAAACAGTCAATTATCTCTTAAATAAAAATTTTTAAATAAGTATTTTAGATATATGTCTTTTTGAATGCTCTATATTCTATTTTGTTGATATGAATTTGTATCTGGTATCGTTTTTTTTTTTAATCCTTGAAAAACTTCCTTTAACGTTCTTGTAGTACAGATCTGCTTCTAACAAATTTTCTTAGGGTTTTTTTTTTTTTTTTAATTTGAAAAGTGTTTGTTTTCCCTTAATTTCTGAAAGGTATATTCACTGAATATATCATTCTAGGCTGATAGCTTTTACTCTTTTAATACTTGTATGGTATTTAATCATCTTCAAAAAAAAAAAACAATTTAGTCTTTGTCCTTGGTTCCTGAGAGGTGACCCTTGGAATTTTCTGAGTAATTAAGGTGCCTTTATTGGCACAGTGGTTAAGAGCTCGGCTGCTAACCAGAAGGTTGGCAGTTTGAATTCACCAGCCACTCCTTGGAAACCCTATGGGGTAGTTCTACTCTGTCCTTTGGGGTCATTATGAGTCAGAATCGACTTGATGGCAGTAAATTTGGTTTGGTTTGGTATTATCTAAACCCTCCAGACCACACCTGAGGTTTGGTGCTAATGAGTAGGGGTTGGCTAGATCAGAAAGACCACCTGGTAGCATGAGATTAACTAACGTCAGGAAGCATGATTTAACCTATCATACATATGCAATGAGGTCTCAATGACTACTGGTAAAGCCAATAAAGGCTCTGAACACAAGAGGCTCCGAGAGCCTCCTGGTTGACAAAGGAAGATTATACGCCCTTTTTGGAATATGGAAGCTCCACCTTGAGAACTATCCCACATCTCACCCATGAGTATCTTCCTTATGATGATCCTTATTTGTATCCTTTTACTATAATACATCTGTAATCATGAGTATAGTACTTTCTGTGAGTTCTATGAGTCTTTCCAGTGAATTATCAAACCGAAAGGAGTAGTGGGAACAAGCAGGTGAAAGTGAGGGAACCTAGGCGAGGCCCCCAAGCTTGTGGCTGGCATGCTGAAGGGGTCATGGGAAAACCCTACATTTGCAGCTAGCAGTCAGAAGGGTGTTGCATGGACTCCTGAGATTTTGGCTGGCATCTGCCTGCTTGGCAGTCTGAAGTACAGTGTTCTCTTAACATGTGAGATCTGATCTAGCTTGGGTTGGCTAGAGGCAGAGAGAAAGAGTGCTGCGTATACAGCTGGTGTCAGAGATGACTGATTTGATTGATCTTCACATTTTGGGGATTAGGTTTATGTTCTCATCCATTAAGTGCTTTAAAAATGTCATGTAATTGTTTCCAGGTTTGCATTATTTCTGAGAGAAGTCAATGATCATTCTTATCTGTTTTTCCATGTAATAATGTGTCTTTTTTCTTTGGCTGCTTTAAAGATTTTGTCTTTTTATCTAGTTTTCAGCAACCTGATAATAATATACCTTGATGTGCATTTCTTGGTGTCTACCTGCATATATTTCATTAAGTTTTTTTTTTTTAATCTGTAGATTAATTAATTAATTTTAATGAAGGTTTAAAAATCACTAGCCATCATTTCTTCAGATATTTGTCTGTCTTCACCACCCAATACTGCAATCAGTATAATGAATTATAATTTTTTTTTGTAGCTTGATTACAAAATATGCGGAAGAAAAC
The DNA here is from genome assembly GCF_000243295.1 of Trichechus manatus latirostris. Taxonomy (NCBI): domain Eukaryota; kingdom Metazoa; phylum Chordata; class Mammalia; order Sirenia; family Trichechidae; genus Trichechus; species Trichechus manatus. Next base: position 3,372,464 of record NW_004444110.1, read on the forward strand.
GGAAAAAGATGAAGTTAGAGAGGTATGCAGACAATATTGCATGCAATATTAAAGAGTCTGGTCCGCTTCCAGTTGACAGAAAGAAGCTTCTGGATAATTTAAAGAAATGGTGACTTGATCAGGCTTTTTTTTTAGTTATTATCCTGTGTAAGGTAGAAGAATTTAGGGTACCCAGACCAGAGATAGGAAAGTGATTGAAGTACTCCAGGTGTAAAATGATGAGCACAGTACATGAGGTCAAGGCATCTCCTAATTCAGTGCTAAACAATTGCTAAATTTTTTACCTTTCTTATGATAAATATGTTCATACAAGATGAGAACAGATATTTAAAATATCAATAAATTATACATGTGAATCAACAATTCCATTATTAATAAATTTAATTACTTTGTCAACAAATAAAAATGAAATTAAAATTAGATAAATGAGAATATTTGATATTAAAGTATTCTTTTTTCCAAGGATGACTAAAAATATTCCTTCTAGTTCAAGGATGATTAAAAGGATACTTTCTGCCCATGGGCAAGGAAAACCGCAGTAAACTGAAGTTAGATTCTCATCTATAAATTTAAGCAGTGGTTAATTAAAGAAGTGATTTTCAAATTTTTGTGGCATCTGATTTCTCTTTTCAAATGAAAACTGGTAGAGAAATGCAATAAGTAAAATGGATAACTGTGGAAATGCTGAGACTGAGGAAGCATTGAACAACTCAACCCCTGCCCGCTTAGCCCCTTCACTGTAGGCTACAGCATAATGAGCTTTAAGCACTCTCCTTGGAATCCATATTAATAACACAGTTAGAAAACCACTAAATAACATGATCCAAAGTCAGATAACAATGTCAACCTACCCATTAAGGTCTGGATTCAGAGGACAAACACACACACACCATTCCACATGTGAATTGTTTAACGTATAAGTAAAATGTTTATGGAGAAATTAAGTTTGTTATATGCTTATAAGTAGCTAATTTACTGCAGCCTGGAGAGGTTTGAGGAAACACAGTTTACAAAAGCTAGAAAATGATGCGTTGTAAGAAGAATTCAGTTCAAATGACAATTCAAAGTAGTTCTGAACCCCATAGGTCAGGGAAACCCCAAATTCTTACCTTAAAAATTTGATGAAGAATTCTTGCGGAAATGCTTTTTTCTAGGTCTAGAATGTTAATCTTGTCATCACATTATGTGTCTTGAAGAAATTCTGATGGGTTTATGTGTGACACTGAGGTCACCTGTAAAGTGGCAAGCCTGTAATTATATGCTTTGCTGTCAGCTGCTTCCTTCAGGCAACCAATGTGCATTAAATCTGCCTTTCAATGTAATCAAGAAACTCTCCCCGGGGAGCCTCTTACTCTCATAACTTTCTAACCTCCTAAATATGGAATTAAATTATTTTACCATATTAGTATGAACTCTATTTTTAAAAAAAAAAACAAAACAAAACTTTTAAATAAGAGAGAAAGCTGTAGAGTAGGGATCCATATATACTTGTATAAGCCGTACTTTATAGTTAATGAATAGAACAATTAACCCCTGAAATTCCTTGTTTTCTCACCTGTGCCTTGTCATTTATGGTGAGGAGTTTACATGTAGGTATTTAACATGGGTTCTGTTACTTTGTTCTCATAGCTACATTGCAAGATGGCCATTATTTAAACATTTTGCACAGCTGTTGTTAGGTGCCGTCAAGCCAGTTCCGACTCATAGCGACCTCGTGTAAGGCAGAACCAAACACTGCCCAGTCCTGCATCATCCTCATGATCGTTTTTATGCTTGAGCCCACTAAGTCCAAAGATGAAGAGATTGAAGATTTTTACCAACTTCTACGTTCTGAAATTGATCAAACATGCAATCAGGATGCATTGATAATTACTGGTGATTGGAATGAAAAAGTTAGAAACAAAGAAAGAACGGCAGTTGGAAAATACAGCCTTGGTGATAGAAACAATGCGGGAGATCGCATGATAGAATTTTGCAAGACCAAAGACTTCCTCACTGCAAATACCTTTTCTCAACAGCGTAAACGGCGACTAGACACATGGACCTCACCAGCCGGAATACACAAGGATCAAATTGACTACATCTGTGGAAAGAAACGATTGAAAAGCTCAATTTTGCACAAAGAAAACAGAATTTAAGAGAAATGAAAAATCCTGCTTAGAGTCATATAACTAGTATGTGACAGAGCTATAATTTGGAAGAAAATCCATTTGTTGAATATTTATACCAGTTTTGATTAATGAGAGTGAATATAGTAACGAGCAAAAAAGAGAAAAGACAGGTTTAAAAAAAATGCACACACACACACAGACACTCATACCAGTTGCCACAGAGTCAGTTCTGACTTATGGTGACCCCTTGTGTGTTAGAGAGGGATTTTCAATGGTTGATCTTTCAGAAGTAGACCACCACGCCTTTCTTCTGAGGTGTCTCTGGGTGGACTTGAACCTCTAACCTTTTGGTTAGCAGCAGAGTGCATTGACTGCATCACTCAGGGATATGTGTGTGTGTGTGTGTGTGTGTGTGCATCTGCGGCTCAGGCTCTGCTTAGGTGTCATAGAGGATTCTCCATTCATTCACTCATTCATTCATTCATTTGATAAGGACTTACTAAGCACAGCTACATGCCATAATAAATGCTAGGGATTCCTTGGTGAACACGCTGTGGTCCTTAATGTTATGTAGCTTAGAATCTGGATGAAGAGTCTTGTCGAAGGGACAAAAAGTAAGCCAAATTAATCATGATAAGATATGACCCTATTGTGATAACTAAAGTACAGTATCCCTCAGGAACACAGACATGGGCACTTAAACTAGCTTGAGCATAACAGGTTTGTGACAATCGCATTGTTTCACACACCCACATACATATACATACATACTGCCACAAGATCTAACAATTTTAAAGGTTAGATATTCAAAGTGAGAATACATCTCATCTTAGGAAAATTTCTCTATTGGATTCCTAAGAGAGTTTAGCTAAGTGCCCTACAGATCATATGCTAGAGGTGTTTGGAGATAACCACTGTCCACCGTAAGTTAAAGAACGGCTACTTCACAGCTGTCTACATGTTTTGTACATTGTTAGGTTGTTAGGTGCCCTCGAGTCAGTTCAGATTAATACTGACCCTGTGTACAATGGAACGAAACACTGCCTGGTACTGTGCCACCTGCACAGTCTTTGCTATGTTTCAGCCCATTGCTGCAGCCACTGTGTCAGTCCATCTTGCTGAGGGTCTTCCTCTTTTTTGCTGACCCTCTACTTTAGCAAGCATGATGTCCTTCTCCAGGGACTTGTCCCTCCTGATAGCATGTCCAAAGTAAGACAAAGCCTTGCCATCTTTGCTTCCAAGGAGTACTCTGGCTGTACGTCTTCCAAGACAGACACGTTCGTTCTTCTGGGAGTCCACGGTGTATTCATTATTCTTCGCCAATACCACAATTCAGAAGCATCAATTTTTCTTCTGTCTTCCATATTCATTGTCCAGCTTTGGCATGGAAATGAGGTGATTGAAAATATCATGGCTTGGGTCTGGCCAACCTTAGTCCTCATAGTGACATCCTTGCTTCTTAACATTGTAAAGAGGTCTTTTGCTGCAGATTTGCCCAGTGCAATACATTGTTTGATTTCTTGACTGCTGCTTCCATGGGCATTGATCATGGATTCTAGTAAAATTAAATCTTTGAAAATTTCAATATTTTCTCCATTTATCATGACTTTGCTTATTGGTCCAGTTGTGAGGAGTTTTGTTTTCTTTATGTTGAGGTGTAATCAGTACTGAAGGCTGTAGTCTTTGATCTTTGTCAGCAAGTGCCTCAAGTCCTGTTCACTTTCAGCAAGCAAGGTTGTGTCATCTGCATATCACAGGATGCTAATGAGTCTTCCTCCAATTCTGATGTCTCATTCTTCTTCGTATAGTCCTTCATTTGCTCAACACAGAGATTGAATAAGTATGGTGAAAGGGTACAACCCTGGCGTAAACCTTTCTTGATTTTGAAACATGCAACATCCCCTTGCTTTGTTCAAATGGCTGTCTCTTGGTCTACGTACAGGTTCCTCACGAGCACAATTAAGTGTTCTGAACTTCCTATTCTTCGCAGCATTATCCATAATTTGTTATGATCCACACAGTCGAATGCCTTTGTGTAGTCAATAAAACACAGGTAAACATCTTTCTGCTATTCTCTGCTTTCAGCCAAGATCCATCTGACATCAGCAATAATTTCCCTCTTTCTATGTCCTCTTCTGAATTCATCCTGAATTACTGGCAGTTCCCCATCAATATACTGCTGCGACCGTATTTGAATGGTCTTCAGCAAAATTTTACTTGCATGTGATATTAATTATATTGTTTGATAATTTCCACATTCTGTTGGATAACCTTTCTTTGGAACAGGCACAAATATGGCTCTCTTCCAGTCAGTTGGCCAGGTAGCTGTCTTCAAAATTTCTTGGCACAGATGAGTGAAGGCTTCCAGCTTTGTGTACATTTGTTGAAAGATCTCAGTTGGTATCCTGTCAGTTCCTGGAGTCTTGTTTTTGCCAATGCCTTCAGTGCAGCTTGGACGTCTTCCTTTAGTACCATCGATTCTTGATCATAAGGTACCTCCTAAATGTTTGAACACTGAACAGTTCTTTTTGATACAGTAACTCCATATATTCCTTCCATCTTCTTTTGATGGTTCCTTCATCATTCAATATTTTGCCCATAGAATCCCTCAGTATTGCAACTCGAGGCTTAAATTTTTTCTTCAGTTCTTTCAGCTTGAGAAGTGCCAAGTGTGTTCTTCCCTTTTGGTTTTCTAATTCTAGGTCTTTGTACATTTTTTTTATAATATTTTACTTTGTTTTCTCTAGCTGCCCTTTGAAATCTTCTGTTCAGCTCTTTTACTTCAGGACTTCTTCCTTTTGCTTTAGCTACTCTACATTCAAGAGCAAGTTTCAGAGTCTCTTCTGACCTCCATTTTGATCTTTTCTTTCTTTCCTGCCTTTTTAATGATCTTTTGCTTTCTTCATGTATGACTTTCTTGATGTCATCTCACAATTTGCCTGGTCTTTGGTCATTAGTATTCAATGCATTAAATCTATTCATGAGATGGTCTCCAAATTCAAGTGTGATATACTCAAGATCATATTTTCTCTCTCATTGACTTGTTTTAATTTTCTTCAGCTTTAACTTGAACTTGCATAAGAGCAACTGTTAGTCTATTCTGTAGTTGCCCCCAGCCTTGTTTTGACTGATGATATTGAGCTTTTCCATAGTCTCTTTGCACAGATGTAGTTGATTTGATTCCTGTGATTTCCATTTAGTGAGGTCCACGTGTGTACTCACCATTTATGTTGTTGAAAAAAGGTATTTACAATGAATAGGTCGTTGGTCTTGAAAAATTCCATCATGCGATCTCTGACATCATTTCTATCACCAAGGCCATGTTTTCCAACTACCAGTCCTTCTTCTTGTTTCTAATTTTCTCATTCTAACCACCAGTAATTATCAGTGCATCTTGATTGCAGGTTTGATCAATTTTAGACTGCAGAAGTTGGTAGATATCTTCAATTTCCTCATCTTTGGCGTTAGTGGTTGGTGCATAAATTTGAATAACAGTCACATTGACTAGTCTTCCTTGTAGGCATGTGGATATTATCCTATCACTGACAGCGTTGTACTTCAGAATAGATCTTGAAATATTCTTTTTGACAATGAACCTGATGCCATTCCTCTTCAATTTGTCATTCCTGGCACAGGTGACCATATGATTGTCTGATTCAAAATGGCCAATACCGGTCCATTTCAAATCACTAATGCCTAGGATATTGATCTTTATGTGTTCTATTTTATTTTGACGATTTCCAGTTTTCCTAGATTCATGCTTTGTACATTCTACGTTCCAATTATTAATGGATGTTTGAAGCTGTTTCTTCTCATTTTGAGTTATGCCACCTCAGCAAATGAAGGTCCCTAAAGCTTGACTCCATACATGTCATTAAGGTCAACTCTACTTTGAGGTAGCAGCTCTTGCCCAGTCATATTTTGAATGTCTTCCAACCTGAGGGGCTCATTTTCTGGCACTATATCAGACAATGTTCCACTACTATTCATAAGGTTTTCACTGGCCAGTTTTTTCAGAAGTAGACTGCCAGATCCTTCTTCCTAGTCTGCCTTAGTCTGGAACCTCTCCTGAGTCCCGTCCACCTTTGGATGACCCTGCTGGTATTTGAAATACTGGTGGCAAAGCTTCCAGTATCACAGCAACACAAAAGACGCCACAGTATGACAGCCTGCCAGATGCGTGGTGGAATGGTTTGCATTGCTTTCAGAAACTGGTCCTATTGTCATCAGCAAATGTCACTTCTATTGGTTAGAGATACGTAGAATGTGACATCCTGGTTTGCCATCTGAAAGTTCATTTAAAAATATGCTCTTGCACATTCTTTACAAAGCAGTGGGGAATCTTCATCCTGTGGGAAACTGACATATAAGTTCAATAGATTGATTTACTTCCAAGTTTTAGCCCATCCTGTGAGCACACATTGACGTTTATTCCATGCTTCCATTTGTTCACTGGCTCATAAGTTTGTGAATGTGCGATCTCCATTTTGAGTCATTCTGGGAATTTTCAAGGCTATTGCACATGTTCTCATGAGTCACCCAAGAATGCCTCAGGTTACATGGTGCTCCATTTCATTATCTTCCCTGAGAGGCTTCCCTCTACTTACAGTTTCCCTGGGGACATCTATGAAGATCTCAGTCTTCAAGTCCCTGTGACAACTGTCTGCTATGAAATGTAAGGGATAATAATTGTATTATTTGCTGTTCTCCAATGTTTTATCTATTTTAATCAGAGTATTAATTTCATTTTCCATATACAACTCTTTTATGGGTGCTTAGATTGCAAGATGTTGTGCTAACCACTACTGTGTAGTAAACAAGAACGTGCTTTCCTCTGAAACTTGAATCTACCTCAGAATTTCAGAGTCCTTCTCCTACGATGAATCTCCTAAGAGGTTCCACATTTCCATTTCAATTTTTGACACTATGCCTCATTCCCTTGCAGTTTTTCAGGTATACCTAAATGAGTCTCAGCCAAACTTGGGACATGGTTCTAGTTCTTTCCCCAAGAGTTTCTCCATCCCCCAAATAAACTAGGGTCTGCAAAGAGATATAAAGATAAGAGAGATGTATACGTGTGTATATGTGTGTGTGTGAGAGAAAGAGAGAAAGCATCTTAGGCAAGATACTTCAGAACAGTGGTCCTGCTCTTGTCAGGACAACCCATTGAAATAGAATTTCTAGGACTTCTGGCAAAATGGCACTCTAGGCAGAAGTACCATGCCATCCCTCCACAGCAAAGATCTGAAAAACTAAGCCAAACAGAGAAAACAGCAATCCTGAAACCCTAAAACATCAAATGAAGAGATAAAGAACTCAGCCAAGCACCAAATGGAGTGATAAAACTGACAAAGAATGGAGAGCGAGGAGAGATTCATGTAGAGGTCCCCTATCAGCTAATGCAGCATGGATCCGCCATCTTGGACTCTGTCATGGATTGAATTGTGTCCCCCAAAAAATGTGTTTAGGAACTTGGCTAGGTCATGATTCACAGTACTGTATGATTGTGTTATCTGATGTGATTTCCTTATGTGTTGTAAACTCTATCACTATGATGAAATTATATGTGATCTCGTTAAGCGTTGTAAATTCTATCACTGTGATGAGGTTATACTGATGAGGTTGGCAAGATTAGTGTCTTAATGCAGTCTCTTTTGAGATATGAAAGAGAGAAGCGAGCAGAGACACATGGGAACCTCACATCACCAAGAAAGCAGTGCTGGGAGCAGAGCACAGCCTTTGGACTTGAGGTTCCTGTGATGAGATGCTCCCAGACCAAAGGAGGACTGATGCATCAAAAGGACCTTCCTCCAGAGCTGACAGAGAGAGAAAGCCTTCTCCTGGAGCTGATGCCGTGAATTTGGACTTGTAGCCTACCGGACTGTGAGAGAATAAACTTCTCTTTGTTAAAGCCATCCACTTGTGGTATTTCTGTTGGAGCAGCACTAGATGACTAAGACAGACTCCTATTAAAGACCATCAAATATGGGGTACAAGAAAGCAGCTTCACGGAGCTTCCAGCAGGAGACAGAATAACTGGTAATTTGCAATATACGCTTTCCCACCCCCTACCCTTCTTCACCCCAACTCGGCCTTCTCTGCTTCCAGCAGCCACAGTCTCTTGGCCGGGAAGCACTGGCCACTTGGATTCCACCTGACCACACTGGCCGGCTCCCTGAGTGCCATTTGTTGGCTGCTGGTGTTGCTTTTTTCCTCTTCTTTTGATTTCTTCCTTACCGCTCACCGCCTCCCCCTCCTTTCGCTCAAATACCTGGCCCCGTGCGCCATCTTTGCTTCTTCCTAAGGAGCTGCGGAGCTCCATTTGAGTGTGGAACTGCTTCCCAGTCTGGGCTGCCATGCTGGTGGGATCCCGGGGCTTTTGTTTGTTTGTTTGTTTTGAATTATTTCATTGTTTTCTTTTCCTTTTCTTGAATTGGGAGCCTGTTCTGGCCGGGCGGTGCTACATGGCTTGGGACTTACTCCCTCAGCTGGCACAGACACACAGAGGGATCCCTGAGGACATTTCTTTTTTTTGGGTTTTTTTTTCCTTCTGTTTTTTGGGGGGCTTTTCTTGTTCTTTTTTTAAAATTTGTTTTGTTTTCCTTTCCCTCTCCCTCTTTTTCCTTTTTTGTCTTTCTTCGTTACTCAGTTTCTCGTCTCTCTATACCTTCCTTCTCTTCCTGTTCCTTGAATAACTGGCCTGAATACCTCTATGCCTTCTAGCCAGGCTGTGCTGCAACACCTGGGAACAAATTCCCCGGACCTTGTAGCCACACCGGTAGGAACCCTGAGAGCTTTGCTGTACTTTTTTCTTTCTAATTTTTATTTATTCATTCTTTTTTTTTCTTTTTCTTCTTCTTCCCCTTTTTGTTTTTCTCCATTTCATAGTCTCTCATCTCTCCACTCCAATGGAAAGCTCCCCTAGCACTATTTTTTGTTTGTTTGTATATTTTTGGCCCTTGTTCCTCTCTCCTCTCTACCATATCCATCTTAGCTCCATACATACCAATCTCCCCCCTCCATCCTGCCTGCCTGCACCGTGCGCTTAACATCACAGCACCAAGCAGCATGGGCATGGCCTACCGGAACCTGCCCTGCACTGATTACTGACACACCCTGGTGGCTGTAGTAAGTGCCACAAATAACCCATCCCAGCTACTCCACTTCAGCTAGACCTGTCCTGCTGTACCATATCTGAGCGACTGACCCTGCCAGTTGGAGAAGGAGCTGAAAAGTATTGTACCCACAGA
>NW_004444110.1:3382905-3384063 GCF_000243295.1 Trichechus manatus latirostris
CAGCCAAGAATAATATATCCTGCAAAACTCTCGTTCAAATATGATGGTGAAATTAGGACATTTCCAGATAAACAGAAATTAAGGGATTACGTAAATGCCAAACCAACCTTACAAGAGTTATTAAAGGGAGTCCTTCCATCTGAGAACAAACAACTTCAGCTCACAGGCTGGATCTAGGACGAAGGATCATACCAGCCAGTTACGAATCTAGGAAACGAACTCTCAAAGACTATCCAAAACCAAAAGAAATACAACAGGGAATCAGAGCAGCTAATCTGTAAATGACAACTACATCAGAACAAGAACAGAGGGAATAAATGGAGTAGTTATAGAGCCTTCTAATGCAGAGGAAGGCAAAGCGATACCAAGTAATGGTAGACTGGTTCAAACTTAGAAAGATACGGGTAAATTTCACGGTAATAACAAAGAAAGTTAACAAACGTACTCATAAAAATAAAGCAGAAAAACATAAAGTCTCAGCAAAAACAAACCTACAAAAACAAAAGAAATGAAAAAGAAATCCACAAACAAAAGTAATTCAGCACAGGAGAGAAAGAAAAACAAAGACAACCAACACACACACAAAAAAAAGCACTAGAAAGTCACAGCAACAAACTCACATCTATCAATGATTACACTGAGTGTAAATGAACTCATTGCACCAATAAAAAGGAGAGTGACAGAATGGATAAGAAAACAGGATCCATCAATATGCTGTCTACAAGAGACATGCCTTAGAAACAAAGACATGAATTTATTAAAAGTCAAAGGCTGGGAAAAAATGTATCAAGCTAACAACTACTAAAAAAGAGCAGGAATAGCAATACTAATCTCAGATAAAATAGACTTTAAAAGAAAATCCACCATAAAATACAAAGAAGGACACTCTATAATGATTAAGGGGATTATCCATCATGAAGACATAACCATAATAAACATCTATGCACCCAATGATAGGGCTCCAAAATACATAAAACAAACTCTAACAACTCTGAAAAGAGAAAATGACAGTTCCACAATAATAGTAGGAGACTTCAACACACCTCTGTCAGTAAAGGACAGAACAACTAAAAAGAAAGTCAGCAAAGATACACAAGACTTAAAGGGTACAATCAGCCAACTTGACCTCATAGACATATAGAGAACACTCCATCCAAC
>NW_004444110.1:3384926-3390902 GCF_000243295.1 Trichechus manatus latirostris
AAAAAAAAAAAAAAAGGTCGAGAAGGGAAGGGAGCGGGTTGACATGTCATGGGGTTGTTAACCAATGTCATAAAACAATATGTGTACTACTGTTTAATGAGAAACTATTTGTTCTGTAAACCCTCACCTGAAGTACAATTAAAAAAAAAATAGAATTTCTAATTTGTGGTAAAAAATAGTGAGGACCTCAGCACCAGGTGGTGAAGATTCTTTAATATTCAAATGTGTATCATAATTCCTTAAGTACTAATATTCTGAAGGGAAACTAATTGTGATTGTAAATAGGAGGAAACCCTGAGCTGAAAGAGGTGACAAGATAAGATCAAGTGGTTAGGACATTGGATTAATACAGGGTGATTACTAGAAAAACCAAGAAAAGGAGGTGAAAGGGAAACCTAACAAGAGCCAGCAAAGGTCACAGTGAAAGCTAAGATAAAAAATTGACAGGCCAGGAATAGCCTTTATTCTCCTAGCCCAGAGAGGAGAATTAGAAAGTCTGCCAGGCTGTACATGCTCCAAACCCCAGTGTCTGTCTGATTTCAGGCACACCACTCTCTCCCTTGCTCATTCTACTCTAGCTGCAGTACCTTCTTAGTTGTTCCTCAAACACGGCAGTGTGCTCCTTCCCCAGACCCTTTGCACTGGCTGTTTCTTTATTGGAATGCTTTTCTTCTAGATATTGTCATGCTAACTTGTTCATGTCTTTCAAAGCTTTGCCCAATTGCCATCTTCTCAGTAAGACTTACCCTCACCACTCTTTCAAAAATTGCAAATATTCCTCCTCTTAGTGTCTCACTTTTTCCTCACCGTTTATCACCCTCTAAAATACCATTGTTGTTCTTAGTTGTCAGCCGGCTCTGACTCATGGCTATCTCAATGTACAATAGAATGAAACATTGCTTGATCCTGTACCATCTTCATAATCATTGGTATGCCCGAGTCCATTGTTGCAGCTACTGTGTATATTGAGGAACTTCCAACATAGGAGGCTCATTTTCCACAACAATATTGGACAATATTCTTTTGTAATCCATAGGGTTTTCATTGGCTAATTTTCTGAAGTATATCACCAGGCCTTTCTTCCTAGTCTGTCTTAGTCCAGAATCTCCATTTGAAACCTGTCCACCGTGGGTTATCCTGCTGATATTTGAAATACCAGTGTCACAGCTTCCAGTATTATAGCAACACACAAGCCACCACAGTTAGACAAGCTAGCATACAATATAATATTGTTATTATTTTTATTGTTCATATCTAGAGCTTCCCAAGGGCAGAGATATGTGTCCTCCTCTCCCTCACTGAGGTATCCCAAGAGTATAAAACAGTGAACATATACGATGAGCTTAGTAGAGATCTTATAAATGAATTAATGACTTTCTGGACTCAAAACAAGAACGTGCTTTTGTAGGATTTAGGAATGTACATCTTAGGACTGCAGATCCTAAAATGGCTGAGTCAGAGCAAATCTTCTTGACAGGTAACTAGTTAGGATTTCCAGAATTTGGCGGGTAGGACTTAGAGGGGAAGCATGGACATTTTCACTGTCCTGTCGGCACAGATCCCAGTGGTAAGGTCAATTTGTCAAATTTCCTTGATAGTTTTGGGGAATTTGAAAGTGAACTAGATATGTTGTGGCAGAGACTATGTTGTCCTCAAACTCATTTCTTATTCTAGTGCACATGTTTAGACTGTATTTCCTATGTTTTAAAGTGTGTCTCACATGTATTCATGAATCACCCAAGGGTGCCCCAGGGCCCACGGTGCTCCACTTATTTCTCTGTCCTGAGAGGCATCCGCATCCCCCTTACATCTCAGTGGTGAACGTATGCTTATTTCTCCATCAAGGGAGTTTGAGCAGAACTGATGTGTGTCTTATCTTCTGGCCAAAAGAGTTTACAGTCAATTTCCTTCTTGTTTTCCTCTTCCTTTATGTTTTAGTCAATTAAAAGGATCCAGTGGAGCCCTCCACCAGATGGAATGAACCTATATCTCTGAATGCCCGCGTGGAACAGAGCCCCTCAATGTACATGGGACTGTGATAGGAGAAAGAAAAAAACCCTTCTTTATTGTGTTACTAGCCTGGGAGCATGGAGTCGTTACTCAGAGTAATGCATCTATTCTATGTAACCTGGGAGAAGGGGCAAATCTTCAGAAAACAAATGACTTTATGGTACATCAAAGCTTATAGGGCCTAAAGTCCCCACACTGAGTGAGAGAAAATTCTAGTATACATTAGTATGGGGTAGTGAAGTAGAAATTAAGCTCACTTATTAGAAAAATAAAATTGCGTTTCTAAACTATCCGAGTTTCTGTACTGAGAGCATTGCAGGCCTTTCCCGTTCTTAGATCCCTTTATTTAGGTAGTAATCATATAGAAGTATAATCATATATAACAGAAATGGAAATCTCACATTTGAAGGCAGTCAGCCATGATCTGTCTGGAAGACCCTTTACGAGGTGGAATTCAGTCTTCCTTAGACAAATCACTTACAGGCCAGAGTTATAGACTATCTCTAAAGAAACAGAAATTAATTAATAACAAGTTTCTTTAACTGATTCTCATCAAAGATTACATTTTAAGACCTAGGGAAGACACATAAAACATAAGATAAACAACGTATAAGCTACATGCAAAAAAAAAGAAAAAAAGAGTCAACTTAAAATCTATGGGAAGTCAAGATTATAAGATCTTAGAGAAGATACTTCCTGCTTCTGAAGATAATTTTCTTCATAAAGTGAATTATCTACGTAAATAGGTAGATTGCTATACTGCACCATGAGTTTTACTGATACTTTCATTTCAGACGCTTCTGACTTATAAGACCATCTCCTGCAGCCAGGTTTGAATTTTTTTGTTAATCCTTTATAAGAGGAGTCAGCCAACTAGGGCCCTTGGGCTAACTCTGGCCTATCTGTGCTTGTAAATAAAGTCTTCTTGGAATACAGACATGCCCATTTGTTTATATAATGCCCTTGGCTGCTTTCACACTACAACAGCAATATTAAATAGTTCCTGCAAAGCTTAAAATATTTACTATCTGTTTCTTTACACAAAAAGTTTGCCAGTCCATGCTCTAGTATATGTTATTCATGTATTTCTTGAATAATTTATTTGTCTTACATTTTTAGTTCATTTTAGGTTGCTGGATAGTTAGAGTTTGTATAGTTATGCATGTGTTCTTTATAATATCTATTCATAGAAGATGAGCAATACATATTTGTTGAGTTGAATTAAACTGAGTATAAATTAACAATAAAATCTTGCAGTTTTACTTGTGGCATGCTAGAATCGGGTTATCACCTATATTGCAACCAATATCTATTTAACATTTCTGCCAAGTGTATGCAAACATGTTTTTCTGGTATTTTATATTCTCTATTTAATTAAATAATTATTTAAACTTCTTTATTATTATTATACCAGGTAACTATCCATCCACTGTAATTTTTCCTTCCCCTCTCGGAGTGTAAAGTTACTGTTGGAAAGTGACACCCAGTCACTTTGCATTTACTGTGGCCACATGACTAGGTCTTCCAATAAATGTCATTCTAGGCCAAGCTCTTTTTAAAGACATGGGTCTACTTTCTCCACTCCTTGTCTTTTCCCTTCTGCCATCAAATTTAGAGGATCTCAAGGCCCTAGGGGTTGACAGAGTCATAGAAAGGAAAGAGCTTGACCAGGACATTTGCACTGGCTGGTCACTTGAGCGAGGAATAAATCCCCATTACGTTAATCACCTGAAATTTGGGAGTTTATTTTTTTCAGAAGCTAAGTTTACACAAATGAATACTGTTTCTTAGGCATTCACATTTTTCTTCATCCCTTATGTATATATTTCTCAACAATGAGATATTCTCTGAGATATGACATTTAATAACACATTAACAGACAAGATTTCCCCCACCCTCCAATCATATCTTGTGTTTCTGGAATAATTTAAGACTGATATGTGATCTATATAAGAGAAGAGTAGGAGCAGTGGTGGTTCACTGGTAAAATTCTCCCCTTCCATGCAGGAGACCCAGGTTTGAATCCTGGCCAATGTACCTCATGCACAGCCACCACCCCTCTGTCAGTGGAGGCTTGCATGTTGCTCTGTTGCTGAGCAGATTTCAGTGAAGCTTCCAGGCTAAGATGGACTAGGAAGAAAGGCCTGGAAATCTACTTCCAAAAAATTAGCCAATGAAAACCATATGGATCACAGTGGGGATTGGAGGACCAGGCAGCTTTTTGTTCCATTGTGCATGGGGTAGGCCATGAGTCGGGGCCCAACTTGATAGCAGCTAACAACAACCTCAGACAAGCAGAATAGAATATAAACACTGAAACCTGGAAAGCTGGGCCTAAAGAATTATCCACCTTTCACGCTTCAAGACAACGCCGTGAATCCCCACGTACTCACACCTTGTCTTCCCCGTTACTTGGCGTATGTTCTTCTCAACATATGTCTGTGTCTATATGCATTTGTGTAGGTCAGTCCTCCTCTGAATTCCCTATCACAGAACCAGGCTCAGCGTCAGGCACGTGGCTACATTTTCTGACGACTTCTTAAGCATCTCGCTTTACTGAGCTTCCCTTGCCGTGGATGTGCTTGACTAAGCCACGTGCTGTAACAGTCAACACCTGGCTGAAGAAACCAATCCAGTTAGCGAAACAAGTTTGCTTTTTTGTATAATAGCTGCTACCTAGTTTGAATTTTTTTTTGGCATGAAATTATTGATTTTATCTTTGCTATATTAACCCCGTTAAACCATTATTTTTCACTGTCCAAAATAGAATACTTCTAGAAGAGACCAAATAACTTCCATTTGACCTTGTGACATTTATTTTGTTTCATCACAGCAAAAGGTTCAAACGTCTTTTTAGCTACAAAACTCTTCGTTTAAATGAAAGGCGTTTCCCAGTATGAAAGAAGAATAAATGCCTACATACTCTAGCTAGAGTAGGAGAGAGGACAGTGTCCAGACCCTCTTCCCACTGACTGTGCCAAGGTCCCTCGTAGGCCTCCATAGACCCCCTCCCCACCAGCACAGTGGAGGGCACATTTTAAATCCATTGGAGTAGAGATTTAAAGAAAATTAGTAAAATTTCTACTGGAGAGTGGAATATATTTCTAAGATTCATTATCTAAAGTCATAAGTTAAAAAACTTTATTCAAAGACTTTATTCAAAGGAACCATGATGTAAATGTTCTTAGGTTTGGAAACTTCAAAAAAATATTTAACTACCATTTGCCAGAAAATCCAAACCATGACTCATCTTACTGTTGCTTATGGGTATAGGCAAGACATTTCTTTTTGTATCACTTAATCTTTTAAAAATTTACATTGCTAAATATCCAAATAATTTCTTTGCTCAGTGAGGAAGACAGAAATTTCTACTGAATGGTAATATGACCCAGAAATAGCATTATCTTCTCCACATACTCGTTTGGCATGTCCTTTCACCTTTGAGTAAAAACAGAAATGAATGAGCTCGGAGCCATTTCTGAACATTCAAAATGAAAAAAATAAAAGTTTATGAAAGTTTCTTTTTCAATTCTATAAATTAGAACTAGCTAATGGAGTAGAATTTTATTTCTTATTTACCTTATCCCTATTATTACATTATAAATACATTATATTACTTAAGTATTAAAAATCTTAATGCATTTTCCAATTCTTATAGTTACAATGTCTTATTTTACACTTACTCCGTGAAAGTTAAGGATCTCTGGTGGTGAAGTGGTTAAGCCCTCAGCTGCTAACTGAAAGGTTGGCGATTGGAACCTACCAGTTGCTCCTTGGAAGAAAGATGTGGCAGTCTGCTTCGGTAAAGATCACAGCCTTGGAAACCCTATGGGGCAGCTCTACTCTGTTTTATAGGCTCATTGTAAGTTGCAATCACTCGACGGCAATGAGTCCATGAAAATTGTCTGCAATTTTATACTAACAGTTATTTCAGCTTTTGTATGGCATAATATCTTCTTAAAACCA
>NW_004444110.1:3391002-3394113 GCF_000243295.1 Trichechus manatus latirostris
AATCACTCGACGGCAATGAGTCCATGAAAATTGTCTGCAATTTTATACTAACAGTTATTTCAGCTTTTGTATGGCATAATATCTTCTTAAAACCATCACACTGCTTTCAATTGTAATGAAATAAAGCTAGAGTTTGGTTACATATATATAAAGTTTTTGAAAGCATGGTTTTCTACTTATATTTTTAATACATAAAATTGTAATATCTCTGATTTTAAACATCAAGATTAAATATTCTGTGAATTTATCAAAGTTTTAAAATAAGGTGTATGTACTTATAATTACAGAGCAAAACTTAGTACGGTGCATGGTTATAACATGTACTCAGTAGAGATGGTCACTTTTGCTTCTTGGTTTTAATAACTTTACAGAGCATCAGAAGACTAGAATTTGAAAATAAATGGAACAACACAATGTGTTCTACACAGAAAAGAAACCCTTAGCCACAAGGTGTCCTTTTCATAGAAATAAAAATGGAGGGCTACTCGGCCATCTAGTGGACATGCTGAGAAATGATGACTATTTGCATTTGTTGTTTCAAATAGTTATACCAAATTTCACCAAAATGTTTCATTTTTCTTGAACTAAGTAGCATCTCCTCTCTTTATGGCCTCTGGTAGATGTTGTGAATATTTATGCATGCATGAGATAAGATAATTTTCATAAAGTGGTTTGAAAAAAATTGGATTTGTGGATTAAAAAGTGTGCAATTGACATGGCAAAAGACTGAATTGCATGTTTAAAATGGTTAAAGTGGCAAACTTTTTACCTTATACATGTTTCACTACAATAAAGTTAAAATTTGAAAAAGTATGCAGTGTCAAATGAATGTTTTGACGTATAAAATATCAGAGAAAGATCAGAGAGAAAGAGGAAGAATTGATTTCTTTATTAAATTGTTTAAAAGGGGGAAAAAATTTTAAAAAAAGAAGCAGCACATTTATAAAGCTTAAAACCAGAAGTCCCTCGGCTTGCAGGAATAATTCTTTAGTCTAACATATGGAAAGTTTGGCAAAGAGGGAAAATGTCTTTTGGAAGAAATTTCAGTGTCTGGGAAGAGGGAGCAAAGAGGAGATGAAGACCAGCTTCTGAAAGGAAGTACCGCATACATGGAGAAGTCTGCAGCTCTGCCGCTGGATGAAAACAGCGCTTGCTGATGACCGTTTTCCCCCACTTCAGCTGAAGGTAACTGCTTGTGGTGAGGGAGGAAAACCAGGAGCAAAAAGTATAATTAAAGGAGAGTTTTCAGTAAAAGTTTTAGCATTACAAAGTTTACATTACTTCGCTAAAATGAAACAGTATCATAGAAAAAAAGAAAAAGGCAGCCAAATCACTTCTTGCTGCAGTATATAAAGTTATACTCTGAGTGGCTGGAGCCTATACAGTCATCCTTTGAGTGCTGAAGCCCTGTGCACTCTGCCAGTTCAGTTACTGCTGGACCTATCACGGACGGTTTTTGAAGGACCTGCTGGGGTGATACTATCACAAGGAACTAAAGAGGTTAATAGAAGGAACAGGTAGCTGGGTATTTGTAAACGTTTGATGGCCACGTTCATTGTGCTAATAATTCTCAGCACTTTAGAAAAAGGGTCATTCCCTCACTTTTCCCTACCAATCTGCAGAATTCCCAGATAGGGAAAGAGCTTCACTGCAGCAAGAGGGAAACAGGCAACTTTAGGGCCCTTAGTTTGGGAAAAAATATTCTTGGGCTGGTCAGAAGAGTAGACTGGGCTCATTTGGGATTGGTGTCAGAGTTTTAGACAGAGGAGTTATAATAAAAAGGGAATAAAATAAATTATGAATCACTAACAAATCTTTATGAAATGGAGAGAAAATATTTTGAGACCTAACGGGATGATGTCCTATTGGCAAGACTTTGAAAACAAAACAACAACAACAACAACAAAAGCCCTCAAACTCTCCACTTCCTTCTTCTGTTTATAGCCTTTTGGAAGGAAAAAGGGGAATGAGACTTGATGGAGCAGACAAGATGAAAGAAGTTTACAGTAGAGCATGGAGTTCTGGCGTGCAACAGCATGGTGCGTTCTTAGGACAGTGGTTGGGACCTAGGTATATTAGGCATGACTGGAGACATCCAGCTACCTGAGAACTACGAAGGCAAGGGGTTCTGTGGAATAAATCTGTGGTTGGTGAGTTGCAGGGTCCACCAGAAACTCTTCTTTGACAACCACCCTTTGTATTTCTGGAATGTGGCCCTGAATGCTGTATTTCTGCCCTATGAACCCTTCCGTTTGGATATAGATGAATGAGTCAGATGTGCACAACTCATCAAAGCCGAGCCAATCAGATTGCCCCTTTCAACAGTTTAGAGTTGGGACCACTTCCAGTTTGGACCCGAGGCTTGATAAGTGGCTTGATTTCCAAGCTATAAGCTGAGAACTGTGCTTTGCTCATGCTTTACCTTTCGGACAAAAAAGCAGAGACTGCCAGTCTACAGAGACACAAGAGGGAAACAGATGCAAGTAGAGGAGCAGAGAATATTGTAAAAATTTTAAATCTGAAAAATTTTTAACTATACGCTCCAGTTCTTTTCTATGGCCCAGCCATATTCCTGCCACAGGATTCTACTAGATACTTCTGCGTTCTTATTAATTCCCGTTCAAATAAAGGAAGCTGTGATGGTTAATGTTTTGTGTCAACTTGGCTAGGTTATGATTCTCAGTGCCTTGGCAGACATTGGACAGATTGCTCCTCTATAATGTAATATAATATAATCACCTCCATGAGACCTGATACAATATAATCACTTCCATTATGAGATCTGCTATGAGCAGCCAATCAGTTAAAAGGGGAGTTTCCTTGGGGGTGTGCCCTGCCTCCAATATATAAATGAATGTTCCAGCAAGGCTCATTCTTGCTGTGGATCCTTCATCCACCTCGTCATCATCTGACCTCTGGTTCTTGGGACATGAGCCAGCAGCCTGCCATCTGACCTGCCGATTTGGGGTTAGCCCCTGCAACCATGTGAGTCAGGAGAAGCCTCCAGCTTGATGCCTGACCTACGGATTTGGGAGTTGCCAGCCTCCACAACTGTGTGAGCCTTTTCCTTGAACTAAATCTCTCTCTCTCTCTCTCTCTGTGTGTATATAT
>NW_004444110.1:3394213-3399495 GCF_000243295.1 Trichechus manatus latirostris
TGTGTGTGTGTGTGTGTGTGTGTTGTTTTGTAGTGGTTTTGTTCCCCTAGAGAACTCAGCCTAAGGCAGAAGTCTAAATAAACATCTACCGGAGCCCTGGTGGCACAGTTAGCGCCCAGCTGCTAACTGAAAGGTTGGTCATTTGAACCCACCCAGAGGTTCCACAGGAGAAAGACCTGGTTATCTGCTCCCATAAAGATTACAGCCTAGAAAATACTCTGGGGCAGTTCTACTGTATCACATGAGGCTGCTATGAGTCAAAATCAACTTGAAGACACCTAACAATAACAACAACAAATGAATGTCTATTACTTACACAGATTCTTAACTCATATAGAAATTTTGCCGGACTCTGCCCAAAATTAGTGATTTGAGCCAGAGGGAAAAAATTTGAAAGGCTAGACTTCCATCAGTACTTCAGACCCTAGGAAGCAAGGGTCATAACTGGGGCATGATCTCAAGGGCCCCTCCCTTTTCAGTGCGTCTTCAAATATTTTTTAATTCCTCTTCCGGTGCTTGGGACCAGTAGGGACCTTTAATGCAGTTAAGGAGTAGAGTCCTGGTTCTGGTCTTTTTCTCCACTTCGGGAGGCTCTCTGATCCTCTACCACCCCAACTCTCCACGCCATACACACACGCTTGGAGTCAATTAGATCCATAAAGTACCTCCAGTACTTATGGGGCCCTACTAGGAGCCCAAGGCTGGGGCCTCATCCCTAGCAAACATACGACTCTCATTGGCCAGTGTGGTATTTCTTTCACAGATTGTTTGAGCTTGGTGCTGACATCCTTATTTTGGGTGACTCTCACTCACATTAGACATAAGATGAGTCTAGGTTTCTGGATTACTCATGGTGCACTAATGGCCCTTATATCTGAGACGCATGTGTGCGCCCTTGAATCAGCTCTTGCCTGTCCAGATCTGACCACAGTAATGCTTCTGGTCTGGAGCACCCAAGGGTGAAGGATTGGTAGCAGGCACACTTTACTTTGTGTGTCCCCCACCACTGGTACCCAGGACACTCACCGCCCCTTCTGCTGAATTCAGGCCATGTGTCTAGCGGTCCTTGGGAGGTTGCTGTGCCTATTTCCTCCAAGGGCCTTTGATACCTTTGCATCATGTCATCAGACCCTTCTGATAGCCTATAGATGTGAAAATATTAGGCTCTGCCAGGACAGTCTTCCATTGTGCCACATGAGGTACCAGAATTCCCTTTGCAAATGGGGTTGCTCTCTTGCCTTGTCTTTGTCTAATCTCCCAGTTGGAGGCAGTGTTGGAAAACAAGGGTGTAATCAAGATTTAAAAAGATCACGTTCTAAGAATGTAGTGAATCTGACCTAAAGAGTTCAAGAGAAGACATGGTTGAAAGATATGTTGTTATGCTATAAAATTTAGAAAATAAACTTTATGTGACCAGCAAATGAATTACCATTCACATTTGAGGGCATCAACAATGAAGCACAGTAGCTACCTCTGAGGCAGTCATTAGAAGCCAGTGTTTACAGGCAGCACGATGTGTTGCACATGGTCATGAATAATGGTGTAACCCACATTAAATACATCAAATTAGGAAACTGTGGAAGCAAAAAAAGCTATATGTTTGCCATACAAACAACTTCCAAAGAGCTGGGATTGTGAGCAATAACAGCATGGCTATCTTTATATTATGGTGGAAGATATGAAATTACACAGAAATAGTATATTTGTCAATTAAAAAAAAAGAAGTGGTATTGGGCCTAAGTAGAATGAGATAGAACCTGTACATAATGAAGAATCTTCATGAGTAGTGATTGGACAATAAGCAAATACTCAACTACCTCTTCTCTATCCATTATTCTTATACTTCATCAATAAATCATCATATCTCATATGGGCCCATGAATTGTGTCCTTAATCAAATACATTTATCTGGAGCCTCGCGTACACTAGGAGCGAGTGGCCTTGAACTCTGTCAAGATAGCCAGGGAACACAAGCTATGAAAATAATGGGATTGTAGATTGCTGGGGGATCCGGGATAGGGGTAGTTGTGGGAGAGTGGAGAAGTGGTGATTTTATTTTTTCTTTACAATTAGCCTGAGAAGTACCTCTTACCTCTCCTTAAAATCGGAAGCAAAAGCAGAGGGTGCAGTGTTTACAGCAAAAACACTGGAGAGTGAGTTAAGGCACCCAATTTATGGCCCTATCTCTACCACTGAGTAACTACAGAACTTGGGTCAAAGTGATGGATTTCTACATCTCAGTCTCCTAGCCATGTATTTCTGTGAGTTGCACCAGATTTGATTTAATTTTCCTTAAGATTGTAATATTTCATTCATTTATTCAACAGTTGCCCATGATATCCTGCTCACCAGAATTGCAGTGGTGGGTGCAATGGTCCCTTGCCTTAAGGAATTTACAGTCAGGCATGGGCTAGACTTTGATACAGAAGGGCTTCTATTTACAGTTTCACCTTAATAGATGCAAAATAATCCAAGCATCATGAATTCTATAGCCCTCCGACAGGCATTTGTGGTCACGGGCAATCATTTTATTCTCTGCTGTAGAACTAGCTGTGCATGGTATGTTTGCCAGGTTTCTTTTTGGACTGGAGGTGATTTACAAACATTTTCCATCCTTCATAACTCCTTATTACAAATGCAGTGAAAGTACTTAAAGTACTAGTGAAAAGAAGCAAAGGAATGATTTAAAATATGAGAAGTGATGAGAATGCAGAAAAGTGATTGCGTATGAAATGGGACTAGGGAATCAGCATCCACCTCACAAACTTTAAGCCTAATATCGATTCAGGCGTATGCTATGGACTTACAAATACGCCAAACACAATCTATTTTCTAAGTAACAGTATACTTATAAGTAAGAGGAAGGGAAATCACTGGATCATGTGAAGCCATATAACCAGAAGACTTAACCGTGTGTGTGTGTGTGTGTGTGTGTGTGTTTGTGTGTGTGTGTGTGTGTGTGTGTGTGTGTGTGTGGTGGTCGGGTGAAGGGAGTTGAGTCAGGCACCCCTGAGGAATAGTGCATTGCTGAAATTTGAAACTTGCATGGCGCTGGCCAGGTTAATTGATATAAATTACTATAGTCAAAGGGTCCAGTCAGTTCAAAGGCCCAGAAAGGAGAGAGAGAAATTCATTTCACAAAAAATGAAGGAATTCCATATTGACAGGGACAGAAAAAGGGAAAAAGCGTGAAAAGGAATAAGATGAAAAACAGGCAGAGTTCATACTATGTGGGGATCTAAAGAATTAGACTTTAGCCTCCAGACAACAGGAAGGCATTGGAGCCTGTTAAGTAACTTGCATTTTAAACGGGTGCTCTGGTTGCAGACTAGATGCAGGGGAGCAGTTATGAAGCTGGTCAACGGTGATGGCAGTGGCGATGAAGAGAGGTGGACTGAGTCTTATGAGGTATATAGGAGACGGAAGTGGCAACAGATTTGATGAGAGGGTGAGGAAGAGTGAGGTACCAGGGATAACTTCTGGGCTGAGCTGCTACGAGCATGGCATTTCCATTTTCTGGGACCGTGAACACGGAAGAGCAATTATATAGATCAGGGCTGGGTGTGGATATGGGGGTGGATTATTGGGAATAAAATAAGGGGCATGCAGGTGAAGTGTGAGGTGCTTGAAGGGCTTCTGAAGGGGAGATATACAATAATAAGTTGGAGATACACGACTGAAGTGTCTATTATGAAGTTCTTAGCTGGCCTGTTCCCCCAAAAGAAAAGGAAGGTTGTGTGGCTTCATTTCTCACCTGAAGAACAGAACACTGAACGCAGGCACATGGTTGCTGTATTTGAAAACAACTTCCAAAAAATGGCTTCCAAATGCAAAAAGTAAATATGCAGAAGTAGCTGATATACACCAAAGATAATGCTTATTTACTTTAAGTTTTGACATTGTTCAAGCAGTGCCACAAAACATAATTCAAAAACCTCAGGGCACGATGAGAAGAAAAGCTCTATGCAAGAGTGTTTCATGTTTCTCTTGCACTGACAGGATAGATAGCCTTGTCTTTTGTAGGCCATGGAAGTCTGCCTTTGATGTTTGCATATTAACTTTCTTAACATGTTGTTGTTGTTAGGCCATTGAGCTGGTTCCAACTCATAGCCACCGTATGTACAACAGAACGAAACCCTGCCCAGGCCTGTGCCATCCTCACAATCGTTGCTACGTTTGTATCCATTGTTGCAGCTGCTGTGTCAATCCATCTCGTTGAGTGTCTTCCTCTTTTTCCCTGACCCTCTACTTTACCAGGCATGATGTCCTTCTCCAGGGACTCCTCCCTCCTGATAATATGTCCAAAGTACATAAGACAAAGTCTTACATTCTCACTTCTAAGCAGCATTCTGGCGGTACTTCTTCCAAGACAGGTTTGTTCGTTCTGGCAGTCCAATATTCTTTGCCAACACCATAATTCAAAGGCATCAGTTCTTCTTCAGTCTTCCTTATTCATGTCCAGCTTTTACATGCATACGAGGCGATTGAAAATACCATGGCTTGGGTCAGGCACCTTAGTCCTCAAAGTGGTAGTTTTGCTTTTTAACACTTTAAGAAGTCTTTTGCGGCAGATTTGCTCAGTGAAATATGTTGTTTAGTTTCTTGACTGCTGCTTCCATGGGCATTGACTATGGATCCAAGTAATATGAAATCTTTGACAAATTCAATCTTTTCTTCATTTATCATGATGTTTCTTATTGGTCCAGTTGTGGGGATTTTTGTTTTCTTTATGTTGAAGTATAATCCATACTGAAGGCTGTAGTCTTAGATCTCATCTGTAAGTGTTGCAAGTCCTCTTCACTTTCAGTAAGCAAGGATGCAGCGTTCTTCTTCACATAGTCTAGCTCCTAGGATTATTTGCTCAGCATACAGATTGAATAAGTATGATGAAAGGATACAATGGTGACACACACCTTTCCTGACTTTAAACCATGTATTATCCCCTTGTTCTATTGGGGATACAGGTTCCACATGAGCACAATTAAGTGTTCTGGAATTTCCATTCTTCCCAATGTTATCCATAATTTGTTATGATCCACACAGTCGAATGCCTTTGCATAGTCAATAAAACACACGTAAACATCTTTCTGGTATTTTCTCCTTTCAGCCAAGATCCATCTGCCTTCAGCAATGATATCCCTTGTTCCATGTCCTCTTCTAAATACAGCTTGAATTTCTGGCAGTTCCCTGGCGATGTACTGCTGCAACCGTTTTTGAATTATCTTCAGCAAAATTTTACTTGTGTGTGATATTAATGATATTGTTCAATAATTTCCACATTC
>NW_004444110.1:3399595-3444570 GCF_000243295.1 Trichechus manatus latirostris
TTTTTGAATTATCTTCAGCAAAATTTTACTTGTGTGTGATATTAATGATATTGTTCAATAATTTCCACATTCTGTTGGATCACCTTTCTTTGGAATGGCCACAAATATAGATCTCTTCCAGTCAGTTGGCCAGGTAGCTGTCTTCCAAATTTCTTGCAGAGACAAATGAGTGCTTTCAGTGCTGTATCCGTTTGTTGAAACATCACAATTGATATTCCATCAATTCCTGAAGCCTTTTTTTTTTTGCTATACATGCAGCTTGAACTTCTTCCTTCATTACCATCAGTTATTGATCATATGCTACTTCCTGAAATGGTTGAACGTCAACCAATTCTTTTGGTACAGTGACTCTGTATTCCTTCCACCTTCTTCTGATGCTTCCTGCATCATTCAATATTTTGCCCATAGGATCCTTCAGTATTTCAACTTGAGGCTTGAATTTTTTCTTCAGTTCTTTCAACTTGAGAAATATCATGCAAGGGGTAGGATAAATGGCTCCTTACAATCATACTAGGCAGTCATGTTCATATAAGAGAAGATAATTTTTATCTATAATATGCATTTCAACATAGTCATTTAGCTGTGCAAATAACCACACAGTGTTGCCAGTATAAAATTGATACTTTTAAAAAATTTATCCAAATATTTGTCCATTGACAGATGTCTTCCTGTATCTTCAATCAGACCTACTCATGAGCTCTGTTGAGAACTTGGTTTGCCTAATTCTTAGGTAATTCAATGCATTTTCCATGCTCGGAAAAAGTGAGGGGTAGCTCAGAAGGAAGAATATTCTTAAAAACTGTGCATAATCAACCTGATCAAGAATGATTATTCAATCTTTAGTGGGTTTTTTTTTTTTTTTAGTTTTTAATTGAAACTTAAAAAATGTTAAATTATGTTAAGTCTACAATGGATCTCCATAAACACTAAACCATGTTACTAAACTAGCAATGTAAATAGGCTGGAAGGCATATGCTTTTATGTAACAGGGCATAAAGGAAGAAACTTCATTTCAATGTATTTCATACTTCAGAGGCAAAAATGTCCTCTGCAATTAAAACCTATTTCTGAGAATTCTAACTGTAGGTGTCATATTTACATTGTTTTTACCGTGGGCTTTGTCTACCTCTGAAAAATAAAGTGTGAATTTTGATTGCTATATATTAACAATCTTTCAAATTCAAACTCAGTAAGGAAATAAGGAGAAGGGGATATTGATATTTAGGAAAAACTGTTTACAAGGACTTTTGTATCCTTGAATTTATTACAACAGTGCATTTAGCAAGAGACTTCTAATCCCATTTTTAGATAGGGAAATTGAGTCTCAGAAATGATATTTGTCTAAAGTTACACTGCAAACTTAAGTGGTACAGGGCAAATGATTAAAGATTTATTTGCCTCAACATTCATGCTCTTTCCACTATATCAGAGTTTCTGATTGGGTTTCATCAAGCCTAGGGTGGAGCAAATGGGTAAATGCTCCACTACTAACCAAAGGATTGGCAGTTTGAGTCCACCCAAAGGCACCTGGGAAGAAAGGCCTGGCAATCTACTTCTGAAAGGTCACAACCATTGAAAACCCTATGGAGTGCAGTTCTACTGGAAACATATGGGGTGGCTATGAATCAGAATCAACAGCAACTGATATTTTTTAGGGGCTTGAGGAAGGTCGTTGGGAGCCACCTTGTGGGGAGTAGTGTGAGAAAGGAAGGCTACCCGGCTAGATCTTGGTTCCCAGCATTCTTTTTAAGTAGAGCAATTCTTGAGTTCCCTTAAATTTATTAGCAGGAAAATGGCTTCCACTGCTGAAAATATATTTATAAGCATTTGCATCATAAAATTAACTCTGAAGAAGTAAATGCATGATAAAACTAGAGAGTCATAAGGTGAAAATAACATTAATTCTGAATATAGTAAACTCCACATGTCATCATTTACATTTAAAATGTCATCCTTTTCCCAAGTGTTTACTGACAAATGACTATTATGGAGTTACTTTCGTACCTATGTTTTTAAGATGAATATACAGGATTCTGGAGTATTAAAAGAGAGTTTTCTAGATATGGCTTGAGATAGATGTAATAGAGACTAATATGAAGTGGAGATGAAATAGAACCCTTTTCTAGAAAAGAGATCAGAAAATTGTAGATTAACTAAGCTTCATCAGGGACCAGGAAATGAATTGATTGAAAATCATGATTCTGACTCCAGTGGATGTCTGGTTCGGAGGGGAACGCCTGCTTTGCCTAGTTTTTAATTTTTTAATCAGCTTTACTTGATTTACTTGATGCCATAATTAGAGTATTTGTCATCTCTACTACCCTTTCTAAGCAGAGTGCTGCTTTCACATCCTTTGCAGAGGGAAGCAGTCTAAATTATTTCTTGAGCAAGACTTAATCACTGTTTAATTGGGACAGGTGTTCTAAAATGTGGTCCCTGGAACAGCACCATCAGCATCACCTGGGAACTTGTTAGAAATGCAAATTCTTGGGCTCGTCTCAGACCTATGGATTAGAAACTGTAGGAGTGAGGCTCAGCGATCTGTTAAGTTAAGAGTTAAGAAACTCTCCAGATGGTTCTGAGGCACAGTAAAGTTTGAAAACCCCTGCACTGGAATTTGGTCTTTGACCTGGGTTTTATCAAGCCTAGGGTGAGGCAAACTATTAAGCACTCGGTTACTAACCAAAAGGTTGGCTGTTTGAATCCACCCATAGGCACCTCAGAAGAAAGACCTGGTGATCTACTACTGAAAGGTTCATAGCCATTGAAAACCCTATGGAGCACAGGCCATAAAACGTTCGATGTTGCCAAACTTGTTCCATAGTCGTTGTTAGTTGCCCTTGAGTTAGCTCTGACTCATGGTGACCCCGTATACAACAGAATGAAATGGTGCCTGGTCCTGCATCATCTTCATGATCTTTAGTATGCTTATGCTCAAATCCATTACTGTGCCCACTGTGTATGTTGAGTACCTTCCAACCATGGGGGGCTCATCTTCCAGCATTAGATCAGGCAATATTCTGTTGTATCCACAGGGCTTTCATTAGCTAATTTTTGAAAGTAGATCACCAGGCCTTTCTTCCAAGTCTGTCTTAGTTTGGAAGCTTCACTGAAACCTGTCCACCATGGGTGACCCTGCTAGTATTTGAAATACTAGTGGCATAGCTTCCAGCATCACAGCAACACACAAGCCACCACAGTACTACAAACTGACAGACGAGTGGCGGACAAATTGACATGCATAATGATAATTAGCAAAGACAGTCTCGGCTTCCTGAATTGGAAGAGAAACTGGAAGGAATCAACCAGCTGTTAGCAGAAAAGGGAGAAAACACGTACGTAAAAGCAGAAAGTTTAAGAGTCATATTAAGGTCAGGCTGATAAAATTTCTGTTGATGAGGGTTGAGGTTTGTGTTTCTCCTACTTGGACACGTATTCTTACGATAAGCTTCCCATTATGTGAGATAGCTCATAACCAAAATATCTTAAAACAGCTACAGTTTTTACACATCTGCAATTTAAAGTCTACACAGAAGAGAGACAATAGTATGTGTCAATAATCATTAGAGCCAAGAAGAGGAAGGTTATGGATTGAATCGTGTCAGCTGCAAATTATGTGTTGGAATCCTAACTCCTATACCTGTGGATGCAATTCCATTTGGGAGTAGGGTTTTCTTTGTTATGTTAATGAGGCCATATGAGTGTAGGGTGCATTTTAAACCTACTCTCTTTTGAGATATAAAAAGAACAGATTAGGCATAGAGAAACAAGCACAAATCGAAGGGAATATACATGTCACGTGGAGATCACCGAGGAATCAAGGAATGCCGGGTCTACGCAAACTCAGAGATCTTCCCCCAGAGAAGACAGAGAGAGAACGTCATCCTAGAGCCAGTGTCCTGAATTTGGACTTCTAGCTTCCTAAACTGTGCTAAAATAAATCCATGTTCTTTAAAACCACCCACTTGTGTATTTATGTTACAACAGCATTAAGAAACTAAGACCATAGAGAAAGAGCAAAGAAGCAGTCTTCATTTTTATACTGAGAAAATAATGATGTACACAGCCAGGTCAGATGAACAAGAGCGCTCTCTGATAAAAGATCTCTTTCAGATATACAAATGTCTTCTACAGAGTAGGTCACCAAAAATTACAAATCTTGGCATCTATGTGGATTAATAACACCTAATATATATTATGCACTCACTGTATGCAGAATGCTGTTTTATATATACATATAGATAGATATACACATACGTATATGTATAACATATGAGCTAAAAGGGTATTCTAGTGATATATATATGTTATATATTATATGTTTATAATATCTCAATATACTTGAGCCACATAAAAACTCAACCATGCATGTACTATTACTATATGTGTTTTATAGATAAGAACATTAAGGCAGAGGAAAATTAATTAACTTGCCCAAGGACACACATGTAATCCAATACAGGGTGAGAATTTGAACCCCGGCACCCTGACTCCAAAGCCTGAGCTATCAACTACGATGCTATATTGCTTCTTGATGGAAGCGATTAAAATTAATCCTATATGTGTGGGACTCTGTAAATTGCCTGCTTGTCTCTATGGCAACCATATTCAAAGCCATGTGCTTCTAGACTCTCATTTGAAATCACCCACTAACCAGAAGAACCATATGGCTCCTGTGAGTCCCACAAAACATATGCATATGATTACCTTTTATATATGACTTCTAACATCTTCATCTAATAAACGTTCAATATTGTGAATACTGGCTTTAGTTCATATGTTTATTATTTACGCTCAATTTTTTTAGTTGCCATACTGAACAAAAGAGGGAAGAAGGGAAGAAAGTAGGTACCGCTATCCTCCTTCTAGACCATGAATGTGTTCAAAAGTTTTGTGGGGAGATCCTCACTTCCATAAAACGATAGTCAGCACGCACCTGAACTGATTCCGAGAAAGGCATGGGCTTTATAGGACATGCCCCTCCTAAACTATTAAGATCAACTTTTTAATCTATTTTTTACTTTACACAAACAGGTCAGTTCAGGGGGAAAAAAAAGTCTAAGTTAAATACATCACTTAGCAATTCAGTGGTACAGCAGAGCCTAAGAGTTTCTTATCCTTTTTACTGTAGTCTTTACTGATCATCTGCTGTATGTCAGGTACTACACCTTATACAGGGATGCAGAAATAAACCTACCCCCTCCCTATTAGCACCCTGTCACTACCTGGGCTCACTATGACCTGGTTATAGCATCAGTGCTCTGCTTGGAGCTATGCAACTCAGGGCCCAGCAACGTCACCAGGGCTCTGGGAGCATAGACTGCCCATGTCCTCCACCTACTTAGAGTCACTTGGCATGAGCTTGATTGTTCTGGGCACTTAGCAGCACTAGTGGGCTGTGGACTTCAACCTGGATCTGGGAAGGGATAAGGAATGCCCCCACAGTGAGTGATCTCCTCCACCAACCTCTATCTTAGCTTCCACCATTCTTGGTGGCCCTGGAAGATTGTTTCCATTAACTCCTTGCTTTAAAACCAATTGCCATTGAGTCGATCCCAACTCATAGCAACCCCATGTATGTCACAGTAGAACTGTACTCCATAGGGTTTTCAATAGCTGATTTATTGGAAGTAGATCACCAGGAGTTTCTTCTGAGGGCCGTTTAGGTAGACTTGCGACTCCAAACTTTTGGTTAGCAGCAGAGCACTCAACAGTTTGCACCAAAGAAGGACTCAATCCTTCTTTTATTGTGAGCTAAAGCAGTATTCTAGTGATAATCACAAAACTAGAAAAAGTGTGTGTGTGTGTGTGTGTGTGGTCTGTACTGATAATGAATATAAAAGATTCCTAGAATAATACTTAATTCATTTGAAAGTTCATAAAACACCTGTCTTTGACAGTTTGTTAAACTAGCAAGAGTTAAGAGTTACTATGCAAGGATATTGCTTAATATATAACAAAATATAATGTAAAATATTGCAATGAAAATTGAAATACAGGAAGTAACCCGGGTTATGAACGTCCAATTTATGGACAACTTGTACTTGCCCTTTAATGGTATGTAAATTTGTCTTCACTGTGAAACAACTGAACGAACCCCTACTAGCAAAAAATTCTTCATCACAATCATCTTCACTTGCTGCACATGCAGCTTTTAAATCCCTGAAAAGCCTTCCAGTCTTTTCTTGCACTAAAATAAGGCTAAAAGAGAACTGCATGTACCTGTTCCGACTTACCTACAAATTCAGCTTAAAGACTTGGTTAGGAACAGATCTCATTTGTAAACCAGGGACTGTCTGTATCTCATATCTTATTTATTTGAATTTTACTATATTTAATGGATTAATTCTCACAAAAGCTAATGGCCTGTGAGCACGTGCGCTCATAAGTTAGCCAATGAGTGGAGAGGATGTTGAGGAGGAAGGTGAAGGAGTTAAAATGGAGATGAATGGTGAAGGGTAAGACAGCACCCCATACTGGGGAAGCCAGCACAACTTGACCAAGGCAAGGTCATGGAAGCTTCATAGACACAACCAGACTCTCTGAGGGACCGAAATAATAGGCTGAAAGCTAGTGACCATGGTCTCGGGGGACATCTAGCTCAATTGTCATAACACAGTTTATAAAGAAAATGTTCTACATTTTACTTTGGTGAGTAGCATCTGGGATCTTAAAAGCTTGTGAACAGCCGTCTAAGATACTTCCACTGGTCTCACCCCTTCTGGAGCAAAGGAGAATGAAGAAAACCAAAGATACAAGGGAAAGATTAGTCCAAAGGACTAATGGACCAGAACTACCTCAGCCTCCGCCAGACTGAGTCCAGTACAGCTAGATGGTGCCCGGCTACCACCACTGACTGCTCTGACAGGGATCACAATAGAGGGTCCCAGACAGAGCTGGAGAAAAATGTAGAACAAAATTCTAACTCATTAAAAAAGACCAGACTTACTGGCCTGACAGAGACTGGAGAAACCCCAAGAGTATGGCCCCCCGGACACCGTCTTAACTCAGTAATGAAGTCACTCCTGAGGTTCACCCTTCAGCCAAAGATTAGAAAGGCCCATAAAACAAAAGGAGACTAAATGGGAACACCAGCCCAGGGGCAAGGAGGAGAAAACAGGAGGGGACAGGAAAGCTGGTAATGGGGAACTCAAGGTCGAGAAGGGGAGAGAGTTGACAGGTCTCGGGGTCAGCAACCAATGTCACAAAACAATATGTGTATTAATTGTTTAATGAGAAACTAATTTACTCTGTAAACTTTCATCTAAAGTACAATTTAAAAAAAAAAAACAACAACAACAAAAACTGATGAAGCAGATTGAGTAATTTTTTGGCTCTTGGCTCCAGCTATGTTTCTCAGAACTTTTGTAGGGTATCTAGAAGCCCTCCCTAATGCGTCAAGTAACCCATATTTTCCTAATGATCTGATCCAGTGGAAATGGAATGTGCTTCTTCAATGGGCTGCTAACTCTGAATCCCCAACTATCTTCTTATTTGTCTGGTGAGAAAAAGTATGATCATTTCAGAAATACTAATTGGTATTTAATAAATGCCTATTTAGTCTCAATGTTAGCCATTCATAATTACAAAGCTTCAGTATAACAATATGATATTCTGGTGAAGAAATTAGGTGTCTCAAAGAGCAAGAGTTTGCACATCTGAAAAAAAAAGCTGCAGAGAACTTAAAACTTATCAAGAAACCACTATTTTGTATAATTTATATTAAAAGATCATTAGATACATTTTCTCTATAAGCTCCTTCGGACATAATATTAGAGATTATACAGACTGGTTAATGGACCCCCTTTTTAGAAAACACTATATATACACCTTTCCACTTCCTTCACATTAACGAAAAAGATCCTCATTCTTTCCGTTTTGTGTAAATCAGACAGAAGCATGGCACTGAGCACTAAAACAATAAGGTTATATAATTATAAAAAATGATAAGAACTACAATTCTTTTGAATAATATTATGCCGAAAGGAAAACAGATGTTATTTTATCATTTTACTGTTTTAAAACCAACTTAAATAAAAGCAATGCCTTTGAACAGAAAGGTAAATTCTAGGTTTGAAGTCATAATATCAACTGGGGACAATGCCACTAGATGGAGCCCATGGTTTCTAAGATTCTTGATGCAAGTCTCCTCAGGAAGTCCTGGGGTGTTTTCTAGCTATTGAATCAGTGTGTTTAACTGTTAGGGATAGTTGTTAGGCTGATATTGGATGCTATTACTTTGGCTACTGCAACTAGGGAATGGGGGAATTTGGGATGGGATGATACATTGTTCTTCCTGTACTCGTAGATAAAAGAATGTGAGTACAATCAGCTGATTTCTGGAAGCTAATTTAATTTAAACCACTGTTCTGGAAAAGATAAAATCAATAATTTAATCATCTTACATCAAAGAAAGCTAGCTATGGGACATATTCTTTGAAATGCAATTTTCTCTTATTATGGGTATTAAATGCCCGCTTTAAGAAAAGTTTTTAAGAAAATTATGACAGGAATACTTTCTAAATGTATTTGTCAGTAGGTCCTATAGCAATTAAAAGAAATCCTTTTTTTTTAAAATTACTTAGATTGCTTTTTTGCAGCATTTAAAATCAGCTAACTAAATTCTGGAGGAAAATGTAAATATATTAAGTTATGCCCTAGTAGCTATTATGGGAGGGCAAGTATAGCTTTCCCTACTGATGATACATAGTTAAACCCATTAAAATGGATTTTTAATTACTGACTTCACTGATTTCTGAATTTAACTTAAAACATTTTAATAGATTTATTGAGATAAAATTGACATACAATAAACCATAAGTATTTAAAGTATATAATTTGGTAAGTTTTCACACACACACACACACACACACACACACACACACACACACACGGAAGCATCACTACAATAAAGATTGTAAACATATTCATCTTTCTCTAAAGTTTACTTGTGCTCCTTTGTAATCCTTCCTTCCCACCCTTCCCTGTTATTCCTCTTCCCCCAAGTAATCAGTAATCTGCTTCCTGCCACTATCGATTAGTTTTCATTTTCCTGATGGATTCATTCATTTTGAGGGAAGGGTCTGGCTTCTTTCTGAGATTCATCCATGTCGCTGCATGTATCAGCAGCTCATACTTTCTATTGCTGAGCAGCATTCTAAGGTCTGGATATATCACTATTTGTTTATCCATTCATTTGTTGCTGGACATTTGCTTTTGTTTTGTTTTGTTTGGTTGGTTGGGTTTTTTTGTTTTTCCCCAGTTTGGACCTACTACAAATAAAGATCCTATGAACATTTGTGTACAAGTCTTTGTATGGACGTATATTTCTTTTTCTTTTGGATAAGTACCTAAGAGTAGAATGTCTAGTTAAGTGAAAGAAACTTCAAATTGTTTTCCAAAATGGTTTTACCGTTTTTTCTCCTTTTATAAGTAAGGCACATGTTTTTGTTTTGCAGATATTAATAAAAGCAACAAATATCATTCATTGAATTATTTATATGTTAATTACTTTAAAAGCAATAAATATCATGTATGTAATTAATTTAAATTATTAAAAAAATCTTTGTCTTTCTTTCTGCTGAATAATACACTATCCTTAACACAGTGTTGAATTTTCCCCTGAGTACTGTGGAGGGACAGAAATAAATCCATCATCACTACTTTAAACTACCTGAGTAAGTTAAAAACCTAAATATCATTGGATAATTTATGGGAAAAAGAAAGACACAAATATGACTTTTATTTCACTAAACTAAAAATCTGATGAAACACCCTAGAAATTTAAGTAGTTTATGTAGCCTCATAATTGTGCCCCTTTAGGTTATGGAGAATGCACATCTCAAAAAAATTCAGGGAGTTTCTGTTTCAATGTTCTATCCTAAATTCAGGCCATTTGTTCTTATGTTTATTGGAAAAAAATGTGATCCCTGTATTTCCAGCAAACAAATTTCTCATAAAATGTCTGCAGTAATAAGAGGTCTTGTCATACTTTTAGCATACCACGGTTTAGATTCAAAGAAGTTACTCTGGCCACGGTTTATATTGCATTTTATTAACTCTTTGGAAAAAAAAAAAAATCAAACTAATAAATGTAGACTATACAAAAGTGTCAGTTAAATATCTTGAAAACATTCCATTCCTTACCAGTTGCATAACCATATAGCATACCGGTTAATTCTCTATATCTGCGTCAGTAAAGTGGAAATAATACTTTTGCACATCTCGTATGGCCTTCTTTTTCAAGACTGAGAAAATTAAAACAAAGTACTAATGAAAGTGCTGGTCATATATTAAGTACTCAATAAATATTAGCTTTTATTTATTTTTTACATCTCAAGTACATGTAGAATATTGGTGTGTGTTATGGATTAAACTGTGTCCCCAAAAATATATGTCATAAATCCTAACCTCTATTCCTGTGGCTATTATCCCATTTGGGAATAGGTTGGCTTTGTTATGTCAGTAAGACAAGATTCGTGTGGGGTGTGTTTTAAATCAATCTCTTCTGAGATACCAGAGAGATTAAACAAGCAAGAGAGAGAAGCAGAGATGGGGGAAAATTGATACCAAGCCATATGGAGATCTCCAAGGAACCAGGAAACAGAAGCTGAAGAGACAAGGACCTTACCTTAGAGCTGACATACTTCTAGCTCCTAATCTGTGAAAAAAATAAATTTCTGTTTGTTAAAGCCAGCCACTTGTAGTATTTCAGTTATAGCAGCATTAGATAACTAAGACAGTATGTAAGTTTGTACTGAGAAGAACAAAAAATATATACAAAGAAATATGCTCAGTAATCCTTCCTTGCTTTCTTGTCTATGGATTACTGCAAAGACCATCTCCCTACACCCCATAAAATAGACGGAGTTAGATCATTTATACATCTCTGGGCTCAAGCATAACAATGATTGTGAGGATGGTGCAGGACCCGGCAGTGTTTGGTTCTGTTGTACATAGGGTCACTATGAGTCGGAACCGACTCGACAGCACCTAACAACAACAGATAATCAATGGCTGAAACAATTTTTAGATTCTCAAAGAACTTTTGTAATTTCTTTGACATTTTCTCAAGTCCAAAGGTATTTGCTGACCTACTGAGATGAGTTTGTTTAGAATGGTGCTTTGCTGATCCTCTGAAATATGAAGATTCTCTATGTTAAAATTAACTGAACTTTAATCTATTTAATTTAGGATTTATTTAAATGTCTGAGTATGTACTGCTTTGGTTAGAAATATGTTAGAAACTTCTTTTCAAAGGTAAGCCCATGTATAACCATTCCTTTCAGTTTCAAAATTGGCCGAAATAATAGGTACAATATTGGTTTAAGTACTAATAATTAAATACATACATAAAAATTCTCAGACAAATAAAAAGTCCCTGTGGCCCAGGAACAAATAGCAAGCCCATGGTGGTGAGGTGGGCTCAATCTCCATGGCCACTGACAGCTAATTCTGGATATGAGGAGGGGGCTGGGACTCCCATCTCTGCTTGGCTTCAGGGGAGCACCCACGTCACCTGACGAGGGAGCAGAGCTGGACTCCTTGCGAGCTCCTGGCCACCAGCCTCTCAAGTCCTACCATTTTTAAGATTTAAAATAACCCAATGTTACTACAACATTTTTGCAGCCATAGTCAAATTCCATTTGAAGATGGTGTCAGAGCATAAGGCAAACATCCAACTTAGGACCATTGCATACTAGTGTGAGAAAGGCAGACTAGTGTCATGGCGAATAGCACAGACTGTAGAGTCAGATTATTGTCAAGGATTAAATTCCAGCCCTGCCACTTATAGTCTGTGACTCGGGCCTCAGTTTCCTCATCTGTGGCATAGGGTTGTGTGAGAATAAAATGTGTAAACACTTAGAAGTCAACTATGCAAGGTTTGCTGTTATAGCCTGTACACACAAAGCATCTTAAACAAGTTAAGCTTTAAGCATTTGGGAAATTGATTATGACAGGAAAAACTTATTTGCTTCTCTTTGCATTCAATTTTAAATATCGTGTCTCCAATTTTTTCTTTTTTTTCCCAGACTTCTCTTCTTATTCTTGATCCCGCGTGGAAGTCTCAGCAAACAGATATCATCTTTCAATGTTGGGTGATAAAGTTTATCCATAAGGTCTTCACCTTTTGAAGATATATTTCTCTAGAGTGGAATTCATTAGTTCCAGCAAATTTGAGAAAATCCCTAGGCAAACTTTATTCTCCCTAAAGTTTGTTCTGCTTATATTCTCTTGTAGATGAGACCATCATTCACCCAGTTCCTCAAGCTCAAGGTCCAGGCATTATGTTTGTTGCTTCCTGGTTCCTCCTGCCCTCCCCACATATCCAACAACCCCATCATAACCCTGCCCATTTTATTTCTCAATATTTTTCATCTGAACCCTCTTGTCCATATTATCACAATCCGCACAGACTTTCTCATCGTGCCTCAAATGGCCAACATTCCCAGCTACTTAACCAGGCTCCCTGCCAGCTGACCTGACCCCTTGAGTCCATCTGCCTCACAGCTGCCAGAAACAGCTCTCCAAAACAAAGGCCGGCAGTGACTGCACGTTGCCGCTCTAGGATAAAATGTCGTATCTCTATTGCAGCATCCTGCCTCCGTTTCTAGTTTCACGTGTGCTACTGCATCAACAGGACACAACTTACCCATCCTCTATGGTTCTTCTCATGGGTGTGCCTTTTCTCATGTTGAAGGTCTGCCTGCAAAGCCCTCGACTCTCCCTCACACTCGCACCTCACTCACCCAGTCACCACAATACCCAGCTGATTACTAGAGATCTTTTTAAGACCGATTTTACGAAGTGACGCCTGTAAGAAAGCCTTCCCTAAAACTCCAATGCCAGCTTAGACGCCCTTTCTCTAGGCTCCTAGGCTACTTGGGCATTTGTGTTTTGCTGTCGTGAACGACTTGTTTTCTGATAAAATGCATTGCAGTCTAAACTATCCCTGATTCTTCTCCATAATATTGGGCTTAATTATTAGAATATAATGTGATGGACTTTGATTAGACTCTCACATGTAATTATAAACCAGCGCATTAATAACATTTAAATAAATGACCTTTAATACATGTACGTGGAAGTTCAAAATACATAAAGAATTTACCTGCTAACACTATTTCTGTGTTTTAAATGAAAGAAAAACTTACTGTCAACAGCGCCATGATACTATACTATGACTACTGGATTTTTTTTTTTTTTTTTGGAGGAAGAGGTTGTTAATGAAGAGATCTAATAAATCCTAAGAATGAAATTGTTGAGCAGTTTTTGGCTCTGTTTCCTTTTCAACCTATCTCTCCATCTATCAGCAGGTACAGAAAGCAATAGGCAGAATGCCCAGGTTCAGTGACCACTTAGCTACATTATGTCACAAACTAATAAAAACCAATCTCCCATGCCCTCATCCCCTCCACATTGGCCTTTTGCCTGTGTTATTAACTGTGAAGTAAGGGGGCTTCGCTTCTGAGAAGAGGGAAGGATTTATAATGGCTTACAGAGAGTTTGGAAAAAGTTTGAATCTGTGTGTTATACAGCACGAAGATAAAAAATACCTACCGTCTTATTCCCATTATTTGCTATAGTTATGTTCTATAAAATCACTGAGATCAGTGAAATAGTGAATAATGACTAGGCTCCTAGGGAAAATACAGAGTTAGGTTCTTACAAGCCTTTGGTCACAGCATTTTCTGTACAGTATATTAATGCACATAAAACTTTTTAAAATATTAAACATTTAAAGTTTTATGAAAGTATTAACTAAATCTTGATGGAGCTGCAGGATGTGTGACGGAGCAGCACACTGTGTGGTTAAACCACTTGACCTTGACTTGCCACATGAAAATCAAGAAAGAGGGTAGAACGTTGAAAGCTTGCTCTTCCACCTTACCCTTTTTCTATATAACACTTGCTGTAATTGTTAGTTACTGTAGAGTTGGCCCCCAACTCATGGCTGCCCCAAGCACTATGGAATGGAACTCTGCCCGGTCCTGTACCATCTTTATGATTAGTTGGAGATCTGACTGTTGTGATCCATAGGGTTTTCATGGACTGATTTTCTGAAGTAGATAACCAGGTCTTTCTTCCTAGTCCATCTTAGTTTGGAAGTTCCACTGAAAACTTATTCGGTATCATAGCAACACACAGGCCTCCACTGACAGATGGGTGTTGGCTATGCTGAGGTGCATTGGTCAGGAATCGAACTCGGGTCTCCTGCATGAAAGGCAAGAATTCTACCCCTGAACCGCCAATGACCTCTAAGAGAGCCATAACACTTGAAAAGTTTCCGTTAAGTGGATTCTGATTTATGGTGACCCCATGTTTGTCAGAGTAGAGCTGTGCTCCAGAGTTTTCAGTGGCTGATTTATTGGAAGCAGATCGCCAGACTTCTTCTGAGGTGCCTCGGGGTAGACTCGAACCTCCAAACTTTTATTTAGCAGTCAAGCGAGTTAACAGTTTGTACCACCCAGGGACTCCAGTGTACCACTTACCACGTATTTTTAAAATTCTTGCACAGCTTCTTGATCTGCAGAATCTGCCTCATTTACACATACAAGATTTTGTACGCCTTACAGGATTTTGAAACATGGAGCCCATCAGTGCTATCAGAGAAGGGTTTAACATTTTCCTGACTCTTGGTAACGTGGCCATAAATATTTTTGGCTCTTAGCCTCACAATAATGCTTCCAATAGGCTTTTTAAATTGGGTATCATCTCATGAATCTACTAATTTAGGTGCTTTTCCATCTTTCTTTACACCCTCGTCATGCACTTTCCTGGAGCAGTCTCACATTCAGATCAGCGAATTTCATCTTCCTTTTTCTCACGTACCATACTGTTGATATATTAACACTGAACTCCCGGCCAGGAACACTGTAACTCATGCCTGAACAAAGCTTATCTAATGTACATATTTTCTCCATAGGCACATCACAGCCTTTTTGCACTTAGGATCCCAAGCCAGCATTTCCGCACTCTGCTTGGGGGCCATTTCAAGCAAGGAAATCACCAACAAAAAATCACAAAAATGAGAAAATGGCATTAAGTAGACTGCGAAAAGGACACTTGTTTACAATATGGGAGCTGAAACAAGAAGGCAGAGCATTGCTTTGTTGGATATAGCTGACAACACGTACATGAGGCGACTCAATTTTTCCTCTGCTTGCTGCATGACTATAAATGGCCATGAAAACACCGTGAGTAGTGATTTCTGGGTTATAAATAAATTTTAGCAAGTTAGTCAATTTGCAAATATGAAATCTGTGAATAATGAGGATCAACTGTATAATTAAGCATATTTTGTTATTTGATATCAAGCTGAAGAGAGAAGAATTTCTAGGTAGGCTTCCTGACTCATTCTTCCACGAAAAACAACCTTGACACCATGATACATTCCACTTTCTATATTTCTCTCGTCTCTTTCTGATAATAGGAGCAAGTGTCATTCATTTTGGTTCTTTCAGTGCTTAACATTGTTCTTGGCACAAAGTAGGTACTCAATTTGATTGCTGAATAAATAAATGAACACATTAAATACATGCATGAGTGACTTAGTAATAAAATTGATCTCTGATGTTGATTTCTTATTAAGAAGAAATTAAGCAGCCAAATGCTTCCTTAATATTCATGTCAGAGAGCAAATTAAATGAGGAAATGACAAAAACATACTGAAAATTATCCCATTGTAGTTCCACTTCCCACATAAACTGCCATAAAACATCATCATTTTTGTGTTTTGAATAACATGAGAAAGAAAATACTTAGATGTTAAATTCTAACATCCATTACTCTTTTTTTTTTTCTTTTAAGTCTTCATTGCCTGGATGAAAGCTATTATAAGCCGGCACAATAGCCTGGGGAATTTTTGAGGTTTTAAATGCATATCAAATCTAAAGCACTCCATCAAAATTTTCATGTTGAATCCCAGCTACAAATGGCTCATTTCGACATAAGATAGATTACAACTTCGATCGACCTCCGCTCCTGTTTTTTTTAAAGTAATGGAATGTTACTCATCTAGTAATAATATTTCTTTGTTTCTGTGTAATTGAAACAAGTATTAATTCTTGGGAATTTAAGAAAGCTTTTAAAAACAAAAAGTTGTGCAAGTTGATTCATACTCATGGTGACTTCATGTGTTATAGGGTGGAACTATTCCATGGGGTTTTCTTGGCTGTAATTTTCGTGGACCCAGATAGCCAGATCTTTCTTTTGTGGTGCCATTGGGTGGGTTTGAGCCACCAACCTTTAGGTTAGTAGTTAAGTGCAAACTGTTTGTGGCACTCAGGGATTTCACGAAATCTTTATTTGCATATATTTAGCAATATATATTTTTCCTGTCAATTTTTATATGATAACCTTTGATATTTTTCCTCATACTTAACCAATTCACTGAGTTGATTGGCATAGCATACAAATTTAGTAAAAGCATTTAGAGCACTGCGAATAACTAGTATGCTTTGTATTATTGCTTGAAAAGTTAATAGAAATTATGCATATTCATGTAAACTTCCAAAGTTTTGTGTTTTTGGCTTTTTTTTAAGAAGGAAAGGAATTATGCTACCAGATGCACTGAAGAATATATTCGTATTTTATTTCTTTGAGGGGTTGGGGGATGTATTTTAGTCAATACAGAAATTAAAAGCACGTGCATTTCTCTTCTCACTGAATATATTTCTATATATGACCGTGGAGTTCCTGGGTGGCACAAATGGTTAAACATTCAGCTACCAACTCAGAGGCTGACTGTGCAAATCCACGCAGAGACACCTCAGAAGATCCAAAAAAAAAGAAGAAACAAACCAGTTGCCAGCAAGTCCATCTGACTCGTGATGACCCCATGTGTTTCAGAGTAGAACTCTGCTCCCTAAAGTTTTCAGTGTTTCAATGGCTGTGATCTTACTGTTAGCTGCCATCTAGTCAGCTTTGACTCTTAGAGACCTTATGTATAAAAGAGTGAAATATTGCCCGGTCCTATGCTATCTCCATGATCTTTGATACGTTTGAGCCCATTATTTCAGC
Organism: Trichechus manatus latirostris; assembly: GCF_000243295.1. NCBI lineage: Eukaryota > Metazoa > Chordata > Mammalia > Sirenia > Trichechidae > Trichechus > Trichechus manatus. The sequence continues at coordinate 3,416,618 of NW_004444110.1, forward strand.
TATTGTGTCAACCCATCTCACTGAGGGCTCGCTTTGTTTTTGCTGACCCTCTGCTTTACTTTCTAGTGGCTGGTCAAAACAAGCAAGATAGAGTTTCACCATTCTCCCTTCTAAGGAGCATTCAGTTGTATTTCTTCTAAGACTGATGTATGCTCACATATATGCACACAGATACAAATTTATATATCAGAACAAGGGGATACTGCATGGTTTAAAGGCAGGAGAGGTGTGCATCAGCGTTGTATCCTTTCACCATACTTATTCAATCTGTATGCTGAGCAAATAATTCAAGAAGCTGGACTATATGAAGGAGAATGCAGCAGCAGGATTGGAGAAAAAGTCATTAACAATCTATGATATGCAGATGAAAACTTTGCTTGGTGAAAGTTAAGAGGATTTGAAGAACTTACTGAAGAAAATCAAAGACTACAGCCTTCACTATGGATTACCCTCAACATAAAGAAAACAAAAATCTCCAAATCCTCACAACTGGACCAATAACACATCATGATAAATGGAGAAAACACTGAAGTTGTCAGAGACTTTATTTTACCTGGATCCACGATCAATGCCCATGGAAGCGGCAGTCAAGATATCAAACAACAAGTTGCATTGGGCAAATATGCTGCAAAAGACCTCTTTAAAGTGTTAAAAAGCAAAGATGTCACTTTGAGGACTAAAGTAAGCCTGACTCAAGCCATGGTATTTTCAATCTCCTCATACGCATGCGAAAGCTGGACAATGAATAAGGAAGACCACAGAAGAATTGACACTTTTGAATTACGGTGTTGCTGAAGAATATTGACTATACCATGGACTTGCAGAAGAAAGAAAAAACCTGTCTTGGAAGAGCACGGACAGAATGCTCCTCGGAAACAAGGACGGTGAGACTTCATCTCAGGTTCTTTGGCTGTGTTATTGGAGGGACAATTCCCTGGAGAAGGACACCATGCTTGGTAAAATAGAGGGTCAGCAAAAAAGAGGAAGACCCTCAACGAGATGGGTTGACACAGTGGCTGCAACAATGGGCTCAAGCATAACAAAGGTTGTGAGGATGGCATAAGACCTGGCAGTGTTTGGTTCTATTGTACACAGGGTCACTATGAGTTGGAACCGACTTGACAGCACGTAACAACAACGTTGTCAATAGCGAACACAATTTTTATTTTAATTATGCAAATTCATTGCATTTGATGAGGCACACAGTCAAAGTAAATTCTTCACGGTCACATAATTAGCGAATGCAGAGATATTTAAATTCAGGTCTTTTTGACTCCAGCACTCAGCTGACCTAAAGGTCTCCCAGGAACTCACGGTGTTCATCTTCCTGTGCAGTCAAGGTGGGTAGCATTCAGCCGCATCTGCAAGTTGAGATCTGGTGAATCCTTGGGCTTATTTGTGTTGCCCACTACTGAGCTTGAACTTAGGCTAAGCTTGAAAAGTTCTGGAATTTAGGCTCTTGGTCAGTGAGCAATCAATTCAAGGCCATTTTACATAACTTTGTCCTCTGTCCTTACCCACCTGCCCCACTGTTAGAAGTTTTAAAGGCTGGGTAAGCAGCCATTAAATCATATTGGGAAATATCCAGGCCACTCTAAGGCTACAAGGAAGAACTGCAGAGCTAGGAGCCATTGAACATTTTTCTGGATAAAACAATTCATTGCTTTTGGTCCTGTGCATAAGCTTGGCTCAAGAAGAGAAGGTGGGAGGTTTCTCTTGCTTCCATGCTTGAGAATTCATATTCCCTGAAGTGATGAGAGACAAGAATAATACATGTGAGAGATAGAATAAAAGCATATTCGTTTATTAAATGTGAATTATAGTTCAGGGATATATTTGTGGGTTATGTTTCAATATTTTGAAATGCATCCTGAACAAGTCTGGTTTTATTCTAACGATACCATATGTTTATAGGTGGTATATTGCGAAGATTATGAAGAACATTTGGTTGGCGGGACTGAGGGCTTCGGAAAGACAGCAAGAAGCCCAAGTGTCCACTGGATAATTATATTAGGTACTTCGTTGAATGAGTCTTATTTATGTGAGTTTTGAAAGATAGCTAAATCAAGTACACAAAAGCCTCCCAAGGGCATTTTCTCAAGATTTCTTGATATCAAATTCCAGTGTTTCCTGTGTTAATGTTCCTTTTCAAGCCAAGCTGCCAGGTGTTTCAACTGTCTCTCAGGAAGTGTAATTCCTGTGCAAATGTGTGAACTCTTCTTTAGCTATTTTATGTTTCAAAAGTGCATGGATTAATTTACTTATTATTTTCCTCATTCTCTTCATTAAAATTCTAACAATATACTTGAAAAAAATGAGTGCATTTATTTTTCTTTCCACGAGTGAAATCTAGTTGTGGTTAATTTCTGAATCACTATTGCCCATTATTCAATTAACCGATATTTTAAAATGAGACTGAATATTGGAGGAGACATTTTTTCCTAGAAAATAATGTAACAGAAAGAGAATTCTGAGCTCCCTCTTTCTCGGTTGTTTAAACTACCCCTACAAGAACTTAGTGCAATATTTAAATAAAAACAACAAAATATTAATCAAAAGATTACTGTTTGCTAGACACTGCAAAAGAGTACTCTAAAACTGAGGTGCTCGACATAACTAAAATGGCTGACACAGGTCTGAACTGGACTCCATTTTGTCCTATGCCCCTGCTTCTGCTTTTTAGAGTGTGTAACCATGACCACAGCCTTGATGAAGATAACTTGTTCTACAACATTCTGAGGTGGCCCACCCAGATTGTCCCAGGAACCAGTTCCTGAATGCAGAAAACTGAGGCTAAGGTTGAGTACCTCAGCCAATCAGTGGTGCCACTATGAGGGTGCAGGGGGTGCGAACCACTCTGGGTGACACTGTCAAAGGGGTGACATCAAAATGACTGTCTATAAAATTTTTGTGCAGTGTTTCAGCACAGATGTATTATTTTTTTAATAAAAACCTTCCTGTAGTTAGTTATAACAACAAAAACATTTTTTGTAAGCCCAGCTTACATGTGTCAATATACCTACAAGGCTAACACTCTATGCTGTTACTTTTTGAACTTTGTAATGCGCTCAGGTCAGAACTGTCATTATTACTCAATTACAACGATGCTTCGAGTGGCGTGGCTGCATCTGCACGTGTTACAAGCACACGTGGTTGTTTTCCTTGCTGCCAGTGTTTTTATACTCCTTGATTTTGTCAAATTTTCTGGTGTTTTAGCTACAGTATTGTGGTAATTAGTATTTGTGACCCTATATCAATAACTTTTTTGAGAATAAAGTAGCAATTAAAGGAAAAGAAGAAAAATAAAAAAGGCTTTCACTGAGTTATTAATGTCATAACTAATAATGTAATTCAATGTAGAAAGATTTTACAAAACATTTTTGTTGTTAGTACTCATATAGTCTACAAAAGATTACATTTAAGCAATTTACAACTATGTTTATCACATATTATCCTATGATGAAAATTGATAAGAAACCATACTAAGGATTCTGATGGTCTGGTAGGGAGGAGGTCCCGGGGGGGTGGGGGTTGAGACTGAGTTACCTCACTGGGTGGCACCAACCCTAGTGACATCACTGCAGCCAATAGGAATACTTGGTAAGTGAGTCTTACAGAGTATGTTGAATATCAGCCAATCCAACGTACCCCCGTACTCTTTCCCAACTCTGTACAGACTTCTACAAAATTAATATAAAGCACATGTGCTTATGTTCCCTCTTCGGAATGTCCTTTTGAACTTTCATTTTAGCACCTACTGGCTCACAAATCTTCGAATCCAAATAAAATTCTTCTTTTATTTTACAGAAACTCTATTTTGTTTTTAACAGCACTGTCAATCATAGGGTTGCTATGAGACGGAATTGATTAGACTGCAACACGTTTGGGTTTTTTTTTTTTTTTTTTTTTGTCAGTCATACTAGTTATACTTCTAACTCATTATTGTGACTTTTAAATTGTTCTTTCACTGATAACCTTTACCAATTTCCCCTATTTATTCACTTTGTATTACCCAAGCCCACTGTCTTGTCTCCATTGTCCTCAGCATTATTCAAGGGCATCATGTTCTTATTTTCACATTCATGGCTCTTTTCACTCCTAACTCATCACCATCCTCTCCTCCTAACCTCATCTTAGTTGACTATAACTTCATTATTTAAAAAATGCTTAGTATCAAAACCATAGAGTTACTTGATATCCATTGTTCGTAGTACACTTATCTCCGTTCCCTTCAGCACATCCTAACCTTTGTTATCACCTCTGGACAATTAGAAATCTTATTATCTGATCATAGCAGTGATGTGTTGGTAAATGTTTAAAGCAGACTCTCTTGGGGTGGGGGGAGCAATACATCAAGCAGTACGTTCAGCTTGATATTAAAATGTTTTAATAATATTTAGGGATTATCATTTGTAGTGGTTGCCAATTTCTATGGTATAAATAGTTCCACTGTGGTTAATATCAAGCTACCCCCATGATGTGACTGAAGTTGGAGCTGGAAAAATATGCTACAATCAGTGTTCTTTAGGTGGTACTAGCTGCCTCTAGCACACCACTGGATCACATATTCATAATTCTACATTTCTCCTGCCTTTTTTATGTTTTGCTAAAGCTATTGTTTTCTTCCTAACCTCAAATCTCTTAACTCTTACTGTATTCTTCCAGTTGAGCAATCTTACTTATGTTTCTTCCCTGTTATTGGCAATCACTTCAAACAAAATTCCCAAAAGAGTCAAGCTCTCCAGCCCTTCCCCTAGTACTACACATGACTTGCAAACATCCAAGCCAGGCTCAGCCAAGTTCTTTTATCTTTTCTTTCGTTTTATTTTTTCCATTTCTTCTACTCATTTTGCTTTAGAAGTAAAGGACTCTGAAAAAATCATGTATTTGTACACGTTTGGATTGTATCTTAATGTACAATCCCTAAATCTAAATTCTAATGAGTTCCAAGTGCTCTTCTGTTCCTTCTATTACTTTCCAGATTAGTATTTAGAATACTTCACCACTCTCTTTAAATCCCTCACTTTAGTTCTATTATTTCAGCAAAACTTCTTCTCCAAGGATACAGAGCCCATGGACAACTTTATATACTCCTCCCAGTTCTAACTTTGCTTCAAACCATCCCTGCTTACATTCTTGTCAGAGGAAAATAAATATCCCTAGGAGCCCTGGTAGCTCAGTGGTTAAGGGCTCAGGCTGCTAACTACAAGGTCGGCAGTTCGAATCCACCAGCGCTCCTTGGAAACTCTATGGGACAGTTCCACCTTGTCCTATAGCATCGCTATGAGTCAGAATTGACTTGACGGCAAGGGGTTTGTTTTTTGTTTTTCTTTTTGGTCTTTCCAAAACTTAAACTTTACCTTTACTAATGAGGGAATACCATTTTGTTCTTTATGTATCTAAAGGAATTCCTGGGTTTTGGAAAGGTTTAACATGCTTGACTGTTAACCAAAAGGTTAGAAGTTTGAGTCTACCCAGCGGCAACTAAGAAGAAAGGCCTGGAGATCTACTTCCAAAAAGTCAGCCACTGAAAATCATATGAATCAAAGTTCTACTCTGACACACTTGGGGGCGCCTTGAGTTAAAATCAACTCAGTGGCACCTGGTTTTCTAAGTGTCTCTATTCATCATTACTCCACATTTCCAAGGATATTTTTAATCTCTTTTTTCCTACTCTTACCCTCCCATTTGGAACTGACAAAACTACTTCCTGCCTTGTAACAAACAAACAACAGCAAAAAATAGCCTACTTGTGAATGTGTCCTTATCTGTTGTTGTTAGTGTTGTTAGGTACCATCGCGTCCGTTCTGACTCATAGCAACCCTTATGTACAATGAAATTAAACACTGCCTGGTCCTGCGCCCTCTTCACAATTGTTGCTATGTTTGAGCCCATTGTTGCAGCCACCGTACAAATCCATCTCGTTGAGGGTCTTCCTCTTTTTGCTGACCCTGTACTTTACCAAGGAAGATGTCCTTCACCAGGGACTGGTCCCTCCTGCTAACATGTCCAAAGTACATGAAACAAACTTCCCTTCTAAGGAAAATTCTGGCTGTACTTCTTCCAAGACAGATTTGTTCCTTCTTCTGACAGTCCAAGGTGTATTCAGTATTTTTTGCCAACACCATAATTCAAATACATCAATTCTTCTTCGGCCTTTCTTATTCGTAGTCCAGCTTTAGCATGCATATGAGGTGATGGAAAATGCCAAGGCTTCTATCAGGCGCAGCTAAGAATCCTTCAATATTTCACCTTGAGGCTTGAATTTTTTCTTCAGTTCTTTCAGCTTGAGAAATGTCAAACATGTTCTTTCTTTTGGTTTTCTAACTTCAGGTCTTTGGACATTTCATTACATTCTTTGCACTTTTTCTTCTCCAGCTGCCTTTAAAATCTTCTGTTCAGCTCTTTTATTTCATCATTTCTTCTGTTTGCTTTAGCTACTCTATGTTCAAGAGCAAGTTTCAGAGTCTCTTCTGACATCCATTTTTTGTCTTTTCTTTCTATCTTATCTTTTTAATAACCTTTTGCTTTTTTCATGTATGATGTTCTTGATGTCATCTCACAACTCTTCCGGTCTTTGGTCAAATCTATTCCTGAGATGGTCTCTAAATTCATGTGGGATATACTCAAGGTCTTACTGCAGCTCTCATGGACTGCTTTTAATTTTCTTCGACTTCAACGTGAACTTGTATATAAGCAATTGATGTTTTTTTCCACAGTTGGTCTCTGGCCTTGTTCTGACTGATGATATTGAGCTTCTCCATTGTCTCTTTCCACAGACGTAGTTGATTTGATTCTCGAGTATTCCATCTGGCAAGGTGCACATGTATAGTCACCATTTACACTATTTGTAATGAATATGTCATTGGTGGTGTAAAATTCTATCATGCCATCTCCACTGTCGTTTGTTTCACCAAGACAATATTTTCCAACTATGGATCCTTCTCTGTTTCCAACTTTCACATTCGAATCACGAGTAATTATCAATGCATCTTGATTGAATGTCAATTTGTCATTCCCGTCATAGTAAACCATGTGATTTTCCGATTCAAATGACCAATACTAGCCCATTTCAGCTCACTAATACCTAGGATAAGGATCTTTAAGCATTTCATTTCAGTTTTCACAACTTCCAATTTTATAGATTCATACCTCTTACATTCCATGTTTTGATTATTAAGGGATGTTTGCAGCTGTTTCTTCTCATTTTGAGTGGTGCCACATCAGTAAATGAAGGTCCCCAAAACTTTACTCCATCCAAGTCATTAAGGTGACTCTACTTCGAGGAGAGAGCTCTTCCCCAATTTTCTTTTGAGTGTCTTCCAACCTGAGAGACTCATCTTCTGACACTATCTCAGACAATGTTCCACTGCTATTCAAAAGGTTTTCATTGGTTAATTATTTTACAAGTAGATCGCCTGGTCTTTCTTCCTAGTCTGTCTTAGTCTATAAACTCCACTGAAATCTGTCTACCCTGGGTGACCCTGCCGGTATTTAAAATACTGGTGGCATAGCTTCTAGTATCACAGCAACATGCAAGCCATCACAGTATGACAAATGGACAAACGCATGGTGGATGTTTGTGTATAAAACCACCAAGTATTACTTCTTTTTCTTATTACCTTTGGTTTCTGAATTATTTCAATTAGCAGTTGGTTTTCAGAAGTATTAGTTCTGAGGTTACAGGAGGTAAAATTTTCTTTCAGGGACCATATAGAAACTACCAAGTCACATACACAGAGGTTAATGTGGGAATATGAAACTCTGAGTTAATCTTTTTTTTTCCTTTCAAGATTTTATTGTGCTTTAGCTGAAAGTTTACACAGTGAATGTTTCCCATTCAATAATTAATACACACATTGTTCAGTGACATTGATTACAATCCCCGCAATATGTCAGCACTCTCACAATTTCCACCCTGGGTTCCCATTCGTCCGTTTTCCTGTCCCTTCCTGCTTTTTCATCTTTGCTGTTGGGTACATGTGGCCCCATTGGTCTTATGTAATTGATTGTTCTCAGGAGCACATTCCCCACAGGCATTATTGTTTATTTTACAGGCCTGTCTATAAACATAGAGTAGCTAAAGCGAAAGGAAGAAATAATCACATAAAAAAACTGAACAGATGATTTCAAAGGGCAGTTCAAGAAGACAAAGTAAATTATTATGATAAAATGTGCAAAGACCTAGCGTTAGAAAATCAAAAGAGAAGAACATGCTCCGCATTTCTCAAGCTAAAAGAACTGAAGAAAAATATTCAAGCCTTGAGCTGAAATATTGACGGATTCTATGGGAAAATATTGAACGACACAGGAATCAACAAAAGAAGACGGAAGGGAAACAGAGAATCACTGTACCAGAAATAATTGGTAGACATTCAACCATTTCAGAAGGTAGCGTATGATCAAGAAGCAATGGTAATGAAAGAAGTCCAAACTGCACTGAAGGCATTGGTGAAAATTATGCTCATGTGGAACCTACACATAGACCAAAAGCCAGTTGTTCGAACAGAACAAAGGAATACCGAGTAGTTAAAATCAGAAAAGGTGTTCATCAGGGTTGTATCCTTTCACCATACTTATTTGATCTGTATGCTAAGCAAGTAATCCGAGAAGTCGGGCTATATGAAGAAAAAGGCAGAATCAGGATTGGAGGAAGACTCATTAACAACCTACAAAATGCAGATGACCAAAATTTGCTTGCTGATAGTGAAAAGGACTTGAAGCACTTACTGATGAAGATCAAAGACTACAGCCTTCAGTATGGATTACACCTCAACATAAAAAAAAAATCCTCACAACTGGATCAATAAGCAACATCACGATAAACAGAGAAAAGATTGAAGTTGTCAAGTATTTCATTTTACTTGCATCCACAATCAACATCCATGGAAGCAGCAGTCAAGAAATCAAACGACGTATTGCATTAAGCAAATATGGTGCAAAAGACCTCTTTAAAATGTTAAAAAATCAAAAAATGCCACTTTGAGGACTAAGGTGTTCTGATCCAAGCCATGGTATTTTCAATCACCTTATATGCAGGAGACAGATGGACAATGAATAAGAAAGAATGAAGAAGAATTGATGCCTTTGAAGTCTGGTGTTGGTGAAGAATATTGAGTATATTATGGCCTTCCAGAAGAACAAACAAATCTGTCTCGGAAGAAGTGCAGCCAGAATTCTCTTTAGAAGTTAGCATGGTGAGACTTCATCTCGTGTACTTTGGACATGTAAACAGGAGGGACCAGTCCCTGGAGGAGGACATCATCCTTAGGGAAGTAGAGGGTCATCGAAAAAGAGGAAGACCCTCAAGGTGATAGATTGACACAGTGGCTGCAACGATGGGCTCAAATGTAGCAGCAATTATGAGGATGGTGCAGGACCAGGCAGTGTTTCTATCTGTTGCACATATAGTCACTATGAGTCGGATCTGACTCGAGGACACATAACAACTAACAACTAACAGCTAACAACTATCATTTGACTGAAAGGTGATCTCTGGGAGTGGCTTCAGTTCCAAGTAGAAGGGTGTCTTAGGGTTATAGTCTCAGGGATTCCTCCGGTCTCTATCAGACCAGTAATGCTGGTCTTATTATGAGTTTGAATTTTTTTTCTACGTTTTCTCCTACTCTTACAGAGAACTTCTATTGTGTTTCTGGTTAGAGCAGTAGGTGGTGGTGGCTGAGCACCATCTAGTTCTGGTCTCAGGCTAGTGGAGGCTGTGGTTCATGTGGGCCATTAGTCCTGTGGACTAATTGCTTCCTTGAGTCTTTAGTTTTCTTCACTCTCCTTTGCTCTAGACAGGAAGAGACCAACAGCTGTATCTTAGAAGGCTGCTCCCAAGCTTTTAAGACCCCAGATGCTCCTCACCAAAGTTGAATGTATAACATTATCCTTATGAACTATATTATGCCAATTGATCTAGATGCCCCCTGAGACTTTGGTCCTTAGCCTTCAAGCTCACTAGCTTAGTCCCACAAGGTATTTGTAATATCTAAGACATTTCCATAACTGTTCTCCTATGTGCTCTATTATATATATGAACATACATGCAACACATACAAATATGTACTTAGAAATATCCACAAACATACCTATATATGCATACTGGTGTACTCCTGTATAACCTCCCACACCTATTTTGCATACATATCTACCTATGTATCAACTCTTGAATTATTGTTTTTTACTGTTGTTGCAGGATTGTATGTTATAATATTTACTGTAGTTGCCCTTTATTCTTTCATACCTCTCAGTGTCTTCCTTTGCCTTGTTCACATTGTGCTGACTTCCCCCAGATTGTGTACAGGCAGTCCTCAGGTATGAAAGAGATCCCTTCTTAACTGTGTCTTTAACCCTTTCAAGATCCAATGATTTTCTGCTGTGAATTTTTGTTTTTTAATATCATGTATTTTCATTAATGGAAGCATGATGAGTCATGGAGTGTGTTTAGATTTTTGGTTGGTAATATGGATTTTGAGAAAGGTTATGTAGGAATACATGATTATCACAAATCTCAGGGGCTTCTCAGGTAGGTGACATGATTGTTGGGCACCCATCTATGACACCAGTCAGGGTGGCAGGTTATACTGTGGGGTAACTTCCATTGGTGTACATGGGGCACCTCTGGTTTTCCAAATATAGCAAAATCACTTAAATTATAAAAATCTGGGGCTATTCCTGTTTTCCTTCATCGGCCATGACAGAACTGGTTTGAAGCCCTGTTTCAAAGTAAGGGCAAAGTTACATAACATTAAAGGGCAAGTATGAGTTGTCTGTAAATTGTAAGTTCATAACTTGGAGACTACCTGTTTTGCCTTTCCCTTCACCAAAATTAACATGTAGGTGGCACAGTGCTAAGAGCTTGGCTGCTATCCAAAAGGTCAGTAGTTCGAGTCCACTGGACGCTCCTTGGAAATTCTATGGGGCAGTTCTACTCTGTCTTATAGGGTCACTATGAGTCAGAATCAACTAGATAGCAACGGGTTTGGTTTTTGGTTTACTATCTTGTTGGTGATTCTCCCTTCCTTCCCCTACCTCATCTGTGGTAACCATGAAAGAATGTTTCTTTCTATATACAAACCTTTTCTTGACTTTTTATATTAGTAGTCTCATACAATATTTGCCCTTTTGTGATTGACTTATTTCACTCAACATAATGTCCTCCAGATTCATCCATATTGTGAGCTGTTTTGCGGATTCAACATTATTCTTTATTGCTGCCTATCATTCCTTGTGTTTATGTACAACAGTTTGCTTATCTATTCATCTGTTGTTGGGCACTTAGGTTGTTTCTACATTTTTGCTATTGTGAATAATGCTGCAGTGAACACAGGTGTGCATATGTCTATTCTTGTCACAGCTCTTATTTCTCTAGGATACTTAGTTAGGAGTGGGGTTGCTGAATCATATTGTATTTCTATTTCTAGCTTTTTAAGGACACGCCATACCATTTTCCATAGTGGATGTACCATTTCACATTCCCATCAGTAGTGTGTAAGAGTTCCAATCTCCCCACAATCTCTCCAGCACTGGTTGTATTCTGTTCTTTTTTTTTTTTTTAAAATCAGTGTCATTAATGCTGGGGTGAGATGGTATTTTATTGTACTTTTGATTTGCATCTCTCTAATGGCTAATGGCAGCGAGCATCTCTTCATGTGTTTGTTAGCCGCCTAAATGTCTTCTTTGGTGAAGTGTCTGTTCATGTTCTTTGACCATTTTTTAATTGGATTGTTTGTCTTTTGTTGTTGAGGTATTGAAGTTTTCCGTAAATTTTAGAGATTAGACCCTTGTCAGATATGTCATTGCCAAAATTTTTTCCCCAATCTCTAGGCTCTCTTTTTACTCTTTTGGAGAAGATTTTTGATGAGCATAAGAATTTATATTTTAGGAGGTCTCAGTTATTTAGTGTATCTTGTGTTGCGTGAATTTTTAGTTATGTTTGATAGTCTATTTATGCCATAAATTACGGCCCCTAGCTTTGTCCCTGTTTTCTTCCACGAACTTTATAGTTTTAGGTTTTACATTTAGGTCTTGGATCCATTTTGAGTTAGTTTTTGTGTACGGTGTGAGGTATGGAACCTGTTTCATTTTTCTGCAAATGGGTATCTAGTTTTGCCAGCAGCATTTATTTGTTAAAGAGACTATCTCTTCCCCATTTAATGGACTTCCACACTTTGTTGAAGATCTGTTATCCATAGGTGGATGGATTTACTTTTAGGCTTTCAGTTCTGTTCCATTGGTCTATGTGTCTGTTGTTGTACCAGTACCAGGCTGTTTTGACTACTGTGGCTGTCTTAGGCTGGGCTCTCTAGAGAAGCAAAACCAGGAAAGTGTATAAATATATATATAGAGAGAGAGATTTATATCAAGGAAACAGCTCACGCGATTGTAGAAGCTGGAACTTTTCAAGTCCATGGATCAGGATAGAGGCTTCTCCTGATTCACGTAGCTGCAGGGGTTGGTGAACCCAAGATCTGCAGGTGAGAGAGTAGAGTTCTTGCTCACAGGCTGTGATGATTGACAAATCCCAGCACTGGCAGATAAGCTGCTAGTTCAAGTCCCAAAAACCGGAGGTCAGATGAACAGGAAGCAGTTACAGGATCCAGAGCAGGCAAAACCCAGAACGTCCACTTATATTTGGATGCAGGCCACACACCCAAGGAAATGCCCTTTCAAATGATTGGCTACTCACAGCAGATCCCATCATGTAGGTGATCACATATAAATACTGAGAATCATGGCCCAGCCAAGCTGACACACAATCTTAACCATCATAGTGGTTGTACAATAGGTTCTGAGATAGGGAAGTTTGAGGCCTCTTACATTGTTTTTCTTCTTCAGTAATGCTTTATTTATCTGGGGGCTCTTTCTTTGCCATATAAAGTTGGAGATTATTTTTTCTATTTAGTTAAAGGATGTCACTGGAATTTGGATTTGGATTGCCTTATATCTATAGATCACTTTGGGTAATATTGACATTTTCACTACGTTAAGTCTTCCTATGCATGAGCATGGTACATTTTTCATTTATGTAAGTCTCTTTTGATTTCTTGCAGTAGTGTTTTGTAGTTTTCTTTGTATAAGTCTTTTATGGTCCTAGTTAGATTTATTCCTAAGAATTTTATCTTTTAGAGGCTATTGTAAATGGCATTGTTTTCCTGATTTCCTTTTCGGAGTTCTCTTTGTTAATGTAGAGGAATCCAAATGATTTTTGAAAGTTGATCTTGTACCCTGTCACTTTGCTGAATCCTTCTATTAGTTCCAGTAACTTTCTTGTGGAGTCTCTGGGATTTTCTATATATAGGATCATGTCGTCTGTAAATAGGGATAGTTTTACTTCTTCCTTACCAATTTGGATGCCCTTTATTTCTCTTTCTTATCTGATTGCTTTAGCTAGGGCTTCCAGTACAATATTGAATAAGAGTGGTGATAAAGGGTATCTTTGTCTGGTTTGTGTTCTCAAGGGGAATGCTTTCCGTCTCTCTCTGTTGAGAATAATATTGGTTTTGTATGTGTGCCCTTAATTATGTTGAGGAATTTCCCTTCTATTTCTATTTGGTTGAGAGTTTTTTTATTTTTTTTATTTTTTATTTATTTATTTTATTGTACTTCAGGTGAAGGTTTACAGAACAAATAGTTTCTCATGAAACAGAAGTACACATGTTGTTTTATGACATTGGTTAACGACCCTGCAACATATCAACCCTCTAACTTCTCAACCTTTTTTTTTTTTTGGTGAAAATACACATAGCCAAAGATAAATCATTTCAAAAATTTCTACATGCACAGTTCAGTGACATCAACTACGCTCTTCCAATTGTGCTGCTATTCTCACTTAAGATGAAGGCTTACAGAACAAAATAGTTTCTCATTTAACAGTTACTACAAATGTTGCCCTATGACAATGGTTAACAATCTCACAACACATCAACAATATCCTTACTCAACCTTGGGTTCCCTATCACCAGATTCCTTGTCCCCTTCTGCTTTCTGGCCCTTGTCACTGGGCTCCTGTACCTCGTTAGTCTCATTTGGTTTTACGGGGCTGTCCACTCCGAGGCTGAACAGTGAACCTCGGAGGTAACTTCAACACTGAGCTAAAAGGGTCTGGGGGCCATATTCTTGGGATGGTTGAGAGTTTTTATCAGAAATGGGTGTTAGATTTAATCAGATGTCTTTTCTGCATCAATTAAGATGATCATGTGATTTTTTTTTCCCTTTGTTTTGTGTGATAAATTAGGCTCATTGATTTTCTAATGTTGATCAATCCATACATACCTGATATGAATCTTACTTGGCCATGATGTATTTTTTTTTTTTTTAATGCTGTTGAATTCTACTGGCTAGAATTTTGTTGAGAATTTTTGCATCTATATTCGTGAGGGATATTGGTCTGTAATTTTTTTTAGTGGTGTCTTTGCCTGACTTTGGTATCAGGGTGATGTTAGCTTCATAGAATTAATTAGGGAGTATTCCCTGCTTTTCTATATTCTGGGATAGTTTGAGTAGAATTGATGTCAACTCTTCTCTGAATGGTAGAATTCTCCAGTGAAGCTGTCTGGGCTGGGTATTTTTTGTTGTTGTTGGGAGTTTTTGTTTTGTTTTTTTTTAACGACCTCTTTAACTTCTTCTTTTTTATGGGTCTGTTCAAATTTTCTGCCTCAGTTTGTGTTAGTTTAGGTAGGTAATGTGTTTCTAGAAATTTGTCTATTTCTTCTAGGTTTTCAAATTTGTTAGAGTACCATTTTTCATAATATTCTGTTACGATTCTTTTTACCTCAGTTAGTTCTGTTATAATGTCACACATTTCCTTTCTTATTTTGGTTATTTGCATCTTCTTTGCTGTGGATGGACAGCATGGTGTGTCTGACTAAGCCACTATCTTGGCTCCTCCCCTCTGAGTTCGTCTTTTTCTTTTCTTACTTTTTCCAGTGAAATCAGAAGTAACTAGAAAATTTCATTATACTTCTTAATTTGAAGAAAATATTCTAAGGTATCAAATACATGATCACTCAGAACTCTGCTTCTTATAAATATTTGATCAGGAGTATCTAATGGTAATATTTTGTAGATCTCTATTGCCACATCACATTATAGATTTCAGTGCTCTTTTTAATACTTGTACTAGTCATTGGCACCTTTAAATCTAATCAGATTACAGAACCAATTCCAGAAACCTCAGAATCAGTTCGGAAAACTCATTTTTCAGATTCCATTCCTATGGAACCACTCTTAGTGCCAAAATCTGTATCAGGCAGCATGAGAGAGTGATTGATTGACTGATTTTAAGGAATCCACTCGTGCAACTGGTGGTGTCTGGCAAGTCTGAAATCTGTAGGGCAGGCTGGCAGTCTAGTAATTCAAGTAAGAGTTGATATTTCAGTCTTGAATGTAAAATTAGTAGGGTAAACCAGGAGGCTGGAAACTTAGCAGTATTTCTGTGTTGCAGTCTTGAGACAGAATTTCTTCTTCTTCAGAAAACCCCATTTTTTGCTCTTATGGCCTTCAGCAGATTGGATGAAGTCCACCCACATTCTGAAGACAATCTGCTTTACTTAAAGTCAGCTGATTATAAGCAATAATCACGTCTAAATATCTTCATACCAACATCTAGACTAGTGTTTGACGAAACTGTCCCATAAGGTTTCCAAGGAGCGGCTGGTGAATTCAAACTGCTGACCTTTTTGGTCAGCAGCCAAGCTTTTAACCACTGCTCCATGTGAAGTACACAGAGAGGAAAAACTGATCTATGCTGTTAGAGATCAGAATAGTAGTTATCCTTAGGTGTGGGGATATAATGAATGGAAGGCAACAAGTAGAGGCATGGGATCAACAGGAAGTACAGGTGGCAGTATACATGTTGCTACCACTTTAGAAATAGTATCACCTTATCTAAAAAAGTTGAACATGGACCTATCATATGGTCCCACAATTCCATTCCTTTTTGTGTACTTGAAACATTAGAGGTAGATCTTTACAACAATGTTCACAGCAGTATTGTTCGTGATGGCAAAAATGCATTCAACCTTGGAATGCCAGGATGAATAAATGGAGAAATATTTATACACTAGAATTATTATACCTCCGTGAAAACAAAAGAACTAAAGTTATATACACGAATGAAATACTAGCACAGTTTTCACCTCAGAAAGGAAGAAAAAGCTCCAGGAAAATCAGAGACTTTGTAAATAGATACAGTAAGTTCTTGGGTTACGAATGTCCACCTTCTGGACAACTCATATTTGCCCTGTAATGTCATATAAATTTGCCCTCACTTTGAAACAATTGACCCAAACACTGCTCGAAACAAATTCTTCATCACAATCACCTTCACTTGCAGCACCTGCAGCTTTTAAATCATTGGAAAGACTTCAAGCCTTTTCTTCCACTAAAGTAAGGCTAAATAAGAATCATATGAACTTGTTTCGACTTACCTACAGATTCTAAAAGACACAGGAACGGATCTCGTTTGTAACCCAGGGACTGCCTGTAATATTAAAATTGATTTTTTTGTGATTATTACTAGTGATTTATTAGTGGTTACATAAAGAGAAAGAGAAAATGAGACAAGTGGAAAAGGAAAGATCGTTAATTTAAGGAAAACAGAGTTGTGCAATACAAAAATGTTATCATTGTATAATACTTGGCTCTATCATCAACAATAGTATATGCGTGTGTGTGTGTGTTTACATACATGTATATAGCTATAATGACATAAACATTGGTTATGGAATTTAATAAATCAATAGTTATATAATTATATTGGGAGGTTGGGAAAATGGAGGTGGAGTAGAGAGATAAATCTCCATCTAGCATAACAAGAAATCCATAGATAAATGCCAAATGGCTAATTGCTAACAGTAATGTAAGCATATTATTTGAAAACATGAAAGCAACTACCAGAAGAAACACTTAAACTTATTTCCTCTGGAAAAGGTATCTGAGAGATGGGAAGACATAGGATCAGTGACCACACTCTTTAAAGTAAGTCTTTTGGTACATTAGAAAAACATCTTTGTGTACCTATTTTTGATATTTTTTAGTTAATAAAATCATAAACGAAATTGTATATTATGAATTTTCAGATTTTTACTTTATTTTTATTTTGTAAAATTCCACTAATGCTGATTGATCTGTTCGACAAGTAAATGGTCTCTAACCTCAAACATTTTACACAGGTACAAATACAAGCCAATGATTTCTTTAAATAAAATTTACTTTGCAATGGGCCACCAGTTTAAAAAGAGTTCTACCATTTAAGGCTTCTGACTATATTAAGTGCTCCATATAGATTCATGAACGCTCAGTATATGTCAGAAAAGAGCTGCTTTCTCTGGAATTCTCCTTCTACTCTGGCCACATTTGCCAAATTACTGCCTTTCCATACAGTATTGGTGACTTGATGGGTTAAAAGCCTTGATTGGTTACATTTACTATTGTTTATGGTATTGTCATGGTTACAGAAACAGCAACTACGGCAAGCGATTAAACTGACCTTATGATACGCCCTTGCTACGATACCGAAGTTCTAATTTTCCAGTTGAACTTGGATCTGAAATTTGGCTTGATGTTAGCTCAGTCTGTCCCAGGACAATGTGAAGCCAAATTTACATTGTGTACTACAATTTCCACTGGTTGACACTATTTTTTTTCAAACATGACACACATTTTATGTGCTGGAATATAATTATACAGTAATAAAACTGTAGGTTTTATTTAAATGTTTTTTTTTCTTTTTCTGTTCTTTTATTCCAAATTCTTTTCTCTAACATTAGATTTTCTTTATTTCTTCAATTGTTATCACTTATTCAACAAAGAAAGCAAAGATACCTTAATCTCTGGAAAGAAAAAGTCAAAGATAAGAACTAATCAATCCCTAGTAATTCTTTCCATTAATCATGTTTACTCTCTTTAAAGTCTGTGACTTTAAAATCAGAAGTTCATTGAACCTGTATAAAGAAGTGCTGTTCCTTAACCATAGTACTCTAGATGGGAAGTAGACCATTCTGAAAGATGACGTAAAGAGCTAGAGCTCCTAAAAGCCCTTTCCTAAGCCTACAATATTATACGCTGACTCTAGTCTTATTTTGGAGGTATCTGTTTACCTCCCTCTCACAGAAAAAGTGGTTAAACTGTTAAGAATTAAAACCTGATTGTAAGACCTGTAGTGAGCTCAGAATACTACTGGACCAATTTAGCATATTTGATTATACCCACTAGGTGTCAGTTGGAATTTGTAAATGACAACAGAAGACCCAAAGTTCCATGAAATTGCATATAGACATTCGACTATTAAATCTATACATATGTCTGCGGTTATTTGTTATATTCAGAAAGAAAATAAAATGCAAAATTTAAAAAAAATAAGAGAAAAATAAAATGCAAAAGAATATCCACATACTCCCATTTAGGGAAGAGAAAATTCTCAGTTTGATTGCTTTCGACTCAGCATGTCATGCTTACCAGGAATGTTAGGTTGAGAGGAATAGGGTGACGAGTTTTCTTGGGGATGTGCTTAGTAATCCCAAGATTTGTCTGAAAATTTGACGAGGAATGTCAGCGCTCCTGAATGACAAGGAGTTGGGTGCTTGTGCATTGTACTATGTATTGGAATCCAACACAGAATTAATACTACTTCAAAGATCGAATTAGGATAGACTTCAGACTCCTAAATCTAACAGTCCATGGAGAATGAGAAGGGTCTAGAGGATATTGTCAGAGCCAGAATGAGGAGTATTGGAGGAGCCACGATCCCAGGTACACTTTCTCATTAGTTCTAAAAGCACTGATTAAATCAGACATAGGTCATTAACTTGATCTAATCTTTCATCGAACTGTTTTTTCCAACCTCCTATTTATGTCTGCGGAGTCCTGGTAGTGCAGTTGTTAAGAGCTTGGCTGCTAACCAAAAGGTCAGCAGTTTGAATCCACCAGCCGCTCCTTGAAAACCCTATGGGGCCGTTCTACTCTGTCCTATAGGGTCGCTATGAGTCAGAATTGACTTGACGGCAATTGTTTTTATTTGTTTTTAATATGTCTGCAGCCTTGGAAACCCTATGGGGCAATTCTACTCTGTCTTATATATATGAGTATATCTATAGCCATGGGGATTTTTGTTTTATATATGTCTGCAATATTGATGCCCCTTCTTATTCCATCATCACTAAAGTTCAAAGAATGATCACTCTGAAAAGTTTCTAATACTCTCTTCTTGTCTATGCTTGCCCTATCTAATTCATTCTTGGCCCAGAAGTCAGAGGAATCTTTTTCAAAATACAAATCTGATCTTACCATTGCCCAACTTAAACCATTCAGTAGCTTCACATTGTCTTAAAATAAAATCCAAAATCCTTATAAAACTATCCGCAGTCTAGTCCTCACAATTCTAGACTTTTCTCATGTCATTAGGCCTCTGATCTTTATGCGATGCATCTTCTGGTCTTCTTTCAGAGCCCAAACATAACACGTAGAATCTCTTGGTTCTGGGATTTCGTGCATAAGAATATCTTTGTATGGAATGCTATGTTACTCCTTCCTCCCCTCCCAATTCCTGTTCGTTCTTTTGTTTCAGCTTAAGAATTAACTCTTTAAGGAAGCCTTCCTTCCTTGTCCCTATATGAGGTTATATCCCATGTGTTAACCCAATGATTTTGCACCCCGCCTTAGTTATCTAGTGCTGCTATAATAAAAAACAAACAAAAATACCAAAAGCAGGTGGCTTTAAAGAACAGAAATGTATTTTCTCACAGTTCTGGAGTCTAGAAGTCCAAATCAGGGCATGAGGCTCTTCTTGTCTCCTTCAGCTTCTAGAAGCTGCCAGCAATCCTTGGCTTTGCTGGGCTTGTTAATGTGTCTGCCTCTACCATCATACAGTGTTCATCTTCCCCTTGTGTTTATCCCACTCCCTGCTTAATTTCTCAAAATACTATACTTAGTTAGGACCCAACCTAATGATCTCATTAACATAATGAGAGAAAAACCCTTTTTCCAAGCAGGGTCATATTCACAGGTACAGGGGTTAGGATTTCAACATATGTTTTGTTGGGGGGGGGGTACAATTCAATCCACAATACACTCTAAACCTCTCCTTTACTAACATACACTGCAATTTCCAGTTCCATGTCCACACTTGATTGTAAGCCACAAGTGTTTAGGGACCTTGTCTAGCTTGTTCATACTTGGCCCCTTCTATTATAAATTTCCTGACTTTAGCAAGGATGAAGAGATTTTATCTCACGTACTTTGGACATGTTATCAGGTGGGATCAGTCCCTGGAGAAGGACATCATGCTTGGTAAACTAGAAGGTCAGGGAAAAAGGGAAGACCCTAACAAGATGCATTGACACAGTGGCTGCAACAATGGGCTCAAACATAGCAACAATTGTGAGGATGGTGCAGGACCAGGCAGTGTTTCATTCTGTTGTACATAGGGTTGCTATGAGTTGGAATCGACTTGACGGCACCTAACAACAACAACATTATAAATCTGGAGCACTGTAGAAGTTCCATGAATGTTCATTAGATAGAATTGAATGAAATATATCAGAATAACTATATATATATGTGTATATATATATATATATATACACATATGAAAGTAACAGCTTCCTCTAAAATGGTCAAGAATAGAAATTCCAAAGCATTCTGTCTATATCACCATAATTCACGTTTTACTTCTTCTGGTTGGCACATTAGAATTGTGTGTGTGTGTGGCGTGTGTGTGTGTTGTGTGTGTGTGTGAGTCATAGAGGGTGGAGGGAGATGAGGCATTAGTGGTAATGGAAAACAAACAAATACACAAAAAAAACTTTAACTCTTTTGGCCAACAGGGTGGAAGCAACTGTGGGAAAAAATTTGATTTCCTTTTATTAAAATCCTTGCCACGTTCTGAAGTCTTTTATAGGCTTCTTGGTGTAGTACCAAACCCAAACCAAACCCAATGCCGTCGAGTCGATTCCAACTCATGGTGACTCTATAGGACAGAGTAGAACTGCCCCATAGAGTTTCCAAGGAGTGACTGGTGGATTTAAACTGCTGACCTTTTGGTTAGCAGCCAGGCTCTTAACACTGAGCCATCAGGGCTCCTGGTACAGACATTGCTTTTTACTAAAACAGAAGTGGTTGGAAATTCCCTTGAGACAAATAATAGCATAATCTGATTCTTTGTCTTCCTTTCTTTAAAAGTGTGAGGATCTAGAAGAATATATATGGCCTAAACTTTCTCTTGTGATTTTAGAAGAATGTTGAAAACAAACTACACGTAACCCTCAGCACATACCGACAGTCACTACAAAGTAAACATTTCTCCTCTACCTTGTGGAAAAAGAGATTCTGTGACTCCCTGCGGTTGAAACTGAGCTAGATTTTTTTCAAAGACTATCTCATTGAGAAGTATAACCCAAAAACCAAACCAAACTCATTGCTGTGGAGTCAATTCTGACTCATAGTACCCTTATAGGATAGAGTAGAACTCGCCTATAGAGTTTTCAAGGCTGTAATATTTACAGAAGCAGACTGGCACACCTTTCTCCAGTGGAGGAGCTTGTGGGTTCCAACTGCTGACCTTTCCATTAGTAGCCAAGTGCTTAACCACTGCACCACCAGAGTGCCTACTGAGAAGTATATATACTTTAGAAGCAGCATCATTCTCAAATTTTCTTCTTTGGAATACTATTTCCGTTTAGATATTTAAAGGTTAACAAAGGGAAGGGAAACCACACCTGTTTTGGAGGGTGGGTTACATTGAACTGCATCTTTATACTGAAGGTTTTGAGAAACGTGGCAGTAAAGATATTTGAGTAACATGGGTTAACCTAGACTTTCCAAATGTTTCATCATGCAACCAAACCCTGTTTTTTGGTTGTTTGTTTTGAACGGCTATTAAAATCTGTGTCGCTCAGGGGGGAAAAAAAGGAAAAATTCTAATGTAGCAGAAATGAGTCCCAGACTGGTAACCTGATCAGACTCATTTACTCTTCAAGTCACCTAACATTTCCTAGCCTCAGTCATCACGTGTAAAGTGATCACGCCTATTGATCACACCTATTATCTACTGGTGTGATGAGAATTAAATGAGAAACGTACACCAGGTTTTTTCTTACTCACAACTCTCTTTTGCTCTTTTAAGCCTCAAACCATAGCATAAACATTTATATTAAAAAAAGCATTTCATATAAAAATATGTAACATTTAGTAATTAATACTTCTTTAAAGAGGAAAATGCTAATAACTTTTACTATTCAAATGGTAACATCGGTGTAAACTCTTAAACTGCAATGACTTTTGCACTGGGGTAATGTCAGTGGTGGAGGTTCTGTACAAATCCTAGCTGCTGCCGTCAAGTGTTATGTAGGCGAAACGACAAGCTGTGCCACGCATGTGCTCATGGACAACCTGATTGGCACTACAGTCGGAGTTTAGGGAGATGCACTTTACAGAAGAACAAAGCAACCGTGGAAACAATAAGTTTGAAAGCTCTTTGGTATTCACATCACTGTCAGCCTGTCTGCAAATCATCAATGGGCTTCAAAGAATGAGAAGTCGGAAATTGGAGCACATAGCACACGGATTTCTAGACAAGCCTAGATGCGGAGATGGAGATGACTGAATTTTATTTCCTTGTCAAAAGTGTGCCTGCTCAGGACCTGAGTTTTATCCCCTCACCATACCCCCCTCCACATGTGTTAAATAAGTAAAGGAAAACTCAAGCTAACAGGAAAACTCTAACATCACAGAGTAAACACACAACATCCTCTGCCTGAGGAGTCATACTTCAGAGAGAACAAATTTTTTTTTTCCAGAGAGAATTGCTGTTAGCAAATATCTGACAGCTCCTGGGCCTTCGCTCTAGGCAACGCATACTGAATCAGACAGCAAATGGAAATAGTCTGCTGGAGTCCCAGTTATTCAAAATTTCAATCATTTTCCCATGTGCAATTTGTGTTAAAATCCATGTTTAAGAAACAGTAAATTCAAATCATGGTTTCTTTTTTAAAAGGCAAGAAAATGTAATACCAACATTTTAGACTTGAAATCATCCTTTGCTTTGCTTGTCCATTTCCAAGACCCAGAGACTTGATTATACATAATTTCTGAATTGCTTCTCAAAATACAGAACAGCAATTAGCAAACAGCAAAGATTGCTCAGAAATCTTTACAAATCTTTGCATTTGATATTAAGGTGAGAAGAAAGAAGAGGTATAGAAAACAGACTACTGTGCCAGGTGTGTTGCAAAAGCAGTTCAACTGAGCAACGGAATGCTTCAGCTTCTGAAGCTAGGATGTGTCTTTAAGGAAGAATCGCAAACAAGTGAGTTAATATAAATTATATTTCATTTTATGATTTGATGTTTTAGTACACTGCAAACAATTAGGATTGGTCAAAATATAGGCTTCTTTTATATACTGCTTTTTTAAAATTTAGTCACATTTTTAAGAATATAATTAAGGTTAGGGAAGCGGGGCCAAGATGGCAGAGTAGTCAGACACTTCCTGTGGTCCCTCTTACAACAAAGACCCGAAAAAACAAGTGAATCAATTATGTATGACAACCTAGGAGCCCTGAACATTAAAGGCAAAGTTGAGGAATCAGACTGAGTGGCAGAGGGAGGGAGCAACGGTTCAGAAGCAGCGAGGAGTTGCCAGACCTGACCCCTCGGAAACCAGCACCCTGCAGGCTGGATCGGCTGGTGTGCATGGTGAGGCAAGCAGTGATGCTCAGGATGGGTTTTCCATATCGGGAGAACCCGAGCTGTGGAGAATCTACTCAAGCCTCCAGAACCAGAGAATAGGTTTAAGCACAGAAGAAAATATTCTTCGATGGTTGCGAGGGTAGCTAGGGAATGGGAATTCACTAACTAGATAGTAGACAAGAATTATCTTAGGTGAAGGGAAGGACAACACATAATTCAGGGAAAGTCAGCACAACTGGACTAAATCAAAAGCTAAGAAGTTGCCTGAATACAATCAAACACTTTGAGGGACAGAGTAGCAGGGTCTGGGACCTGGGGACCATAGTTTCAGGGGACATCTAGGCCACTCGGCATAACAAAGTTTATTAAAAAAATGTTCTGCATCCCACTTTGGTGAGTGGCGTCTGGAGTCTTAAAGTTAACAGGTGGCCATCTAAGATGCATCAATTGGTCCCAGCCCACCTGGAGTAAAGGAGAATGAAGAACATCAAAGACACAAGGAAAATATTAGCTCAAGAGACAAAAACCAGAGACTCCATCAGCCTGAAACCAGAAGAACTAGATGGTGCCCATCAACCACCAATGACCGCCCTGACAGGGAACACAACAGAGAGTCCCTGACGGAGCAGGAAAAAAGTGGGGTGTAGAACTCAAATTCTAGTAAAGAGACCACATTTAATGACCTGACTGAGACTGGAGGAACCCCGGAAGACATTGCCCCTGGATTCTCTGTTAACCCAGAACTAAAACCATTCCCAAAGCCAATTCTTCAGACAAAGATTAGACTGGTCTATAAGACATAAAATAATACTCATGAAGAGTGTGCTTCTTAGTTCAAGTAGATACATGAGACAAAATGGGCAGCTCCTGTCCAGAGGTAAGTTGAAGAAAAGGACAGGAGTTTGTTGAATGGACATGAGAAGTCCAGGGTGGAAAGGAGGAGTGTGCTGTCACATTACAGACAGAGCAACTGGGGTCACATAGCAATGTGTGTATAAATTTTTGTATAAGAAACTAACTTGAGCTGTAAACTTTCACTTAAAGCACAATTTTAAAAAAATTTTAAAAATGAAAAAAAAAAAAAGAAATAAACCTCTGTTATTTTTAAACCTTAATCTTAAAGTATCCCCTGGAGCCATCTTTAAACCAAATAATAGTTTAGCTTAAGTACTAAAGAATGTTTGCCTTGAGCATTGCGTTCTTTTAAAAAATTATCTGTGTAGATTATCTATGGGATCAAATTGACAAGCGCAACCCAGAAGGGTTAAATGCGAAGCTTAGGTGGCTGTGAGTTTATGTTAATATGGTGGAATAATTTGGAAAAAGATAGTGAGAATGGTTGTACAACTTGAAGACTATAATCAATGTCACTAAGTTTGTAAAAATTGTTGAATTGGTGTATGTTCTGCTGCATATATTTTTATTTGAAAAAAAAAATAAACCTTTATAATGTTTAACCACTTAAAAAAAAAAAAAAAGAATATAATTAAGCCCTGTGAATCTACTCCCAAACTAAGCAACGTTGTTGTTGTTTTCAGTTGCTATTGGGCCAATTCCAACTCATAGCAATCCCATGTGTGCAGAGTAGAACTGCTCCACAGGGTTTTCAAGGCTATGACCTTTCGAAAGCAGATCTCCAGGCCTGTCTTACAAGCTGCCTCTATGTAGGTTCGAACTGCCAAGCTTTCAGCTAGTAGTGGAGCACTTCACCGTTTGTACCACACAGGGACTCCTAAACTAAGCAATAATCATTACAAATAACTTATTTCTAAGTACTCCTTTGCTTTACCGTTTTAATATCTTCCCCACTCTCCAGAGGTAAATAAACACTATTCTGATTTTTTTTATATTCTTTTAAATGTTTCTTTTTTATTGTGGTTTAAGTGAAAGTATACACCTCAAGTTAGTTTCTCATACAAAAATTTAAACACATATTGTAATGTGACCCCATTTGCTATCCCTAGAATATGTCAGCACACTACTCCTTTCCAAGCCAGTTTTGCTGTGTCCATTCAACCAGTTCCTGTCCCTTTCTGCCTTCTCATCTCCCCTCTGGACTGCAGCTGCCCATCAGTCTCATGCACCTACTTGAACTAAGAAGCACACTCTTCTTGAGTATCATTTTAAGTCTTACATTCCAGTCTAATTTTTATCTGAAGAGTTGGCTTTGGGAATGGTTTTAGTTTTGGGTTAACAGAGAATCCGGGGGCCATGTCTTCCAGGGTTCCTCCAGTCTCAGTCAGACCATTAAGTGTGGTCTCTTTACTAGAATTTGAGTTCTGAACCCCACTTTTATCCTGCTCTGTCAGGGACTCTCTGTTGTGTTCCCTGTCAGGATGGCCATTGGTGGAAGCTGGGCACTATCTAGTTCTTCTGACCTCAGGCTGATGAAATCTCTGGTTTATGTGGCCCTTTCTGTCTCTTGGGTTAATATTTTTCTTGTGTCTTTGATGTTCTTCATTCTCCTTTGCTCCAGGTGGGTTGGGAACAACTGATGCATCTTAGATGGCCACTCGCTAGCTTTTAAGACCCCAGATGCCACTCACCAAAGTGGGATGCAGAACATTTTCTTAATAAACTTTGTTATGCCAAGTGACCTAGATGTCCCCTGAAACCATGGTCCTCTGATCCCTGTCCCTGCTACATTGTCCCTTGAAGTGTTTGGTTCTATTCAGGAGAGTTCTTAGCCTTTGATTTAGTCCAGTTGTGCTGACATCCCTTGTATTGTGTGTTGTCCTTCCCTTCACGTAAGATAATTCTCGTCTACTGTCTAGTTAGTGAATTCCCGTTCCGCTCCCTCCACACCCTCGTAACCATCAAAGAATGTTTTCTTCTGTGTTTAAACCTTTTCTTGAGTTCTTATAATAGTGGTCTCATACAGTATTTGTCCTTTTGCAACTGACTGATTTTACTCAGTATAATGCCTTCCAGATTCATTTACGTTATGAGATGTTCCCCAGATTCATCCTTCTTCTTTATCTTTGTGTAGTATTCCTTTGTGTGAATAAACCAGAACTTGTTTATCCATTCATCCCTTGACAGGCACCGAGGTTGGTTTCATCCTTTTGCTATTGTGAACAGTGTTGCAGTGAATAGGAGTGTGCATATATCTATTCATGTGACAGCTCTTATTTCTCTAGGATATATTCCAAGGACTGGGCTTGCTGGATCGTATCGTACTTCTATCTTTAGCTTTTTTTTTTTTTAAACAGGTAATCCCCGATTTATTTTTAATTTTTATTTTTTCCCACACAAAAATTTATACATACGTTGCTTTGTGACTCTAATTGCTCTCCTCATACTGTGACAGCACACTCCTCCTTTCCACCCCTGATTCCCCATGTCCATTCACCCAGCTCCTAATCTTCTCTGCCTTCCCATCTCACCTCTGGACAGAAGCCGCCCATTTAGTCTCTTATATCTACTTGAGCTAAGTGGCACAGTCCTCATGGATATCACTTTATGTCCCACAGTACAATCCAATCCCTGTCTGAAGAGTTGGCCTCGGAAATTGTTTTAGTTCTGGGCTGGTAGAGAATCCAGAGGCCATGCTTTCTGGGGTTCCTCCCATCTCAGTCAGACCATTAAGTCTGGCCTTCTTACTAGAATTGGAGTTCTGCACTCCACTTTTCTCCTGCTCCATCCGGGACTCTCTGTTGTGTTCCCTGTCAAGGCGGTCATTGGTGGTAGGCAGGCACCATCTAGTTCTTCTGGTCTCAGGCTGATGAAATCTCTGGTTTATGTGGCCCTTTCTGTCTCTTGGGCTAATACTTTCTTGTGTCTTTGGGGTTCTTCATTCTCCTTTACTGCAGGTGGGTTGGGACCAATTGATGCATCTTAGATGGCCACTCGCAAGCTTTTAAGACCCCAGACGCCACTCACCAAAGTGAGATGCAGAACATTTTCTTAATAAACTTGTTATGCCAGCTGACCTAGAATGTTTTCTTCTGTGTTTAAACCTTTTCCTGAGTTCTTATAATAGTGGTCTTATACAGTATTTGTCCTTCTTTGACTAACTTCACTCAGCATAATGACCTCCAATTTCCTCCATGTTATGTTTCACGGCTTCATCATTGATCTTTCTCATTGCGTAGTATTCCATTATGTGGATAAACCTTAATTTGTTTATCCATTCATCCTTTGATGGGCACCTAGGTTGTTTCCATCGTTTTGCTATTGTGAACAGTGCTGCAGTGAACATGGGCGCGCATATATCTATTCGTGTGACGGCTCTTATTTCTCTAGGATATAGTCCAAGGAGCG
>NW_004444110.1:3444876-3446236 GCF_000243295.1 Trichechus manatus latirostris
CTAATGATCGTGAGCATTTCTTCATGTGTCTGTTAGCCACCTGAATATCTTCTTTGGCAAAGTGCCTGTTCATATCCAATTTTTAATTGGGTTATTTGTTTTTTTGTTGTTGAGGTTTTGCAGTATCTTGTAGATTTTAGAGATTAGATGATGATCGGATTTGTTGTAGCCAAAAATTTTTTCCCAGTCTGTAGGCTGTCTTTTGACTCTTTTTGTGAAGTCTTTTGATGAGCATAAGTGTTTGACTTTTACGACCTCCCATTTATCTAGTCTCTCTTCTGGTGCTTGTGCATTGTTACTTATGGTTCGTATTGTGTTTATCCCAAGTATTAGGGCCCCTAGTGTTGTCCCTGTTTTTTCTTCCATGATCATTATTGTTTTTGATTTTATATTTAGATCTTTGATCCATTTGGAGTTAGTTTTTGTGCATGGTGTGAGGTATGGGTCTTGTTTCAGTTTTTTGTGCATGGATATCCAATTATGCCAACACCATTTGTTAAAGAGACTGTCTTTTCCCCAGTTAATGGATTTTGGGGCTTGTCAAATATCAGCTCCTCATAGGTGGAAAAATTTGTGTCTGGATTCTCAATTCTATTCCATTGGTCTCTGTATCTGTTGTTGTACCAGTACCAGGCTGTTTTGACTACTGTGGCAGTATAATAGGTTCTAAAATCTGTTAGTGTGAGGCCTCCCACTTTGTTCTTCTTCTTGAGTAATGCTTTACTTATCCCGGCCTCTTCCCTTTCCATACACAGTTGGTGATTTTTTTCTCCATCTCATTAAAAAATGCGGGTGGAATCTGGTCAGGATTGCATTGTATCGGTAGATCATTCCGGGTAGAATAGACATTTTCACACTGTTGAGTCTACCTATCCATAAGCAAGGTATGTTTTTCCACTTATGCAGGTCTCTTTTGGTTTCTTGCAGTAGTGCCTGTTGTTTTCATTGTATAGATCTTTTCTGTCTCTGGTTAGATTTATTCCTAAGTATTTTATATTCTTGGGGACTACTGTAAATGGTATTGATTTGATGATTTCCTCTTCGAGGTTCTCTTTGTTGGTGTAAAGGTATCCAACTGATTTTTTTTTTGTGTGTGTGTGTGTGTGTGTGAACTTTTTTTTTTTTTTATTGTACTTCAGGTGAAAGCTTACAGAACAAACAGTTTCTCATGAAACAGAAGTACACATGTTGTTTTATGACATTGGTTAACAACCCGACAACCTATCAACCCTCTAACTTCTTAATCTCTTTTTTTGGTGAAAATACACATAGCTGAAGATAAACCATTTCAAAAATGTCTACATGCACAGTTCAGTGACATTGACTATGCTCTTCCAATTGTGCTGTTATTCTCACTTAA